>NC_141058.1:14462914-14622914 GCF_041138505.1 Cibotium barometz
CTCTTCATCTTTCCTGTCTTTTTCCTCACGAAGCCTCCGTGTGTTTGCTGCCCTGGCTTCTCGTTCAAGCTTCTGTCTCTTATTTTCTACTTCCTCAGCTGAGAGTTTTCTCTTTCCTTTACCAAGTGCACGAGCCAAGACTCTGTCTAGCATTGCATTGACAATCCTATTGCTCGGCAGGTGCTCCCTTTCTACTGTGTCTTCATTTCTCCTCTTTGTATATTCTGCTCGAAGACTTTGTATGGCCGCTTCCAAAATTGTGTCATCTTCGTATCCGGCCATTCGCAGGTCAGCAACAAATCCGTGAGCTTTTCTGTTAAGCCAATCCTCCTCCGCAGCAAAGAATGCTAATCTTCTCTTGTTGCTTGCGGCGGCCTGAGCTTCTTCTACAGCCTTCTTATCTGCCTCCGCCTTCCTAACTGCCTCGTCTTCTTCCTCCTTCTTGGCAGCCTCATCCTCCTGTGCTTTCTTTGCTGCCTCGTCCTCTTGAGTTCTGACCGTCTCTTTGGCTTCTTTTCTTGCTCTCTCAGCTGCCTCCATGTCCTCTGCTTCTTTGTGTAATCTCTTTGCTTCTTGGGCTTCTTGGGCCTTGTGGGTAAATGTTTGGGATTGCAGTTCTATGTGCCACCGGTAAGGGCCCAAGGTCTTTGAAAATGTCATCCTGCGTATTGGAGGGAGGATCATTTGGGGGCTCCATGTGCGTGAGATATTACTGCACGAGCGAGAGAGAGAGAGAGAGCGCGCGCGAGAGAGTCAAGGGGAGAGGAAGAGAGAGAGCTCACAAGTCAAGACTTTTAAAAATGACTATAAAACTCATTGATATTTATAGGAGGCCAAAATTACAAAAAAGTCAATTTACAAAATGAACGCGCCAAAAAGTGGCGAACAAGAATTACACGGCCATTTCTTAGTCGACCACTGTGCCATTGCCTCGCTCTTTCACGTGCCATTGACGCATTGCACCCTTCTCTTTCGCCTTGCACCTAACACCTTCATGATTTTGCGCCTCAAAGACAAATTTCCGGCTCGCTTTTGGGCCTTTCTCCCAGTAAGTGCACGGTAAAACCAATTGAACATTTCCTGAAACGCATTGCTGCGAACCTTGCCACCACCATGACCCGTGTTCTTAAAATAGGCCGCCTTGGCTTGGTAATGTGATCGTTCCATGCCTTGGTTGCTCCAGAGTGCAAGAGACCCATATTCATCTAGAAAGAAGGAACTGTGCGCATAGAGAATATGCATGTAGTGTGTTATATGAGTTTCCCCCCAAGCATCGATCATTTCTTCTGTGAATCTGTCAATCGAAGTCTTGAATGTAGCTATCTCTGCTTCATCAAGATACGGGCGCTCAAGAAGCCTCATCATCTCATCACAAGCTTCCCACACATGTGCACGCTTCAATCCTAGTGTCGCCTCATTGCCTCGATAGGTTGTTACATCACAAATCTGCTTCCATAATTCAAAATGTGTATGGCTTTGAGCCTCACCATAGTTTGAGAGCAGGTGTCTTGCTTTTGCACCACCCATACATATCTTATTAGGGTTATCTTGGGTACTTGATGGGTTTTTGCGATCCTTAGAGAGGGTGACAGCACCTGCGTGAAGCCCCACGGATGATAAAACAACTTCAAGCTCTTGGATGCCCTGTTCTCGCCGTGACTCTGGCTCCATGTTCCAAGCATAATTGATGTGGAGCATCAACAATTTGTCCAAAATTCTAAGTCTTGCGTGCAAGGTACACACATGTACTCGCGACAGTGGAATTGAAAGAATAGGGTTCCAAGTAGCATCCTCCTCTGCGCGAGATGGTGCCTTGCTTTGATTGCAGCTCATAATTCCATTGAGCCAGACGTGCATACCCTTCCCTTTTTGTAATTGATTTGAGCCCTTTGCACTTGCCTGCTTACGACCTTTCACCTTGGTTGCTTGTTTGGCCTTCCCCACTGCGACACTTTGCATCCTTGGATGACAACAAAAGATGCATGGAAACAAAGTGTTAGCACCGCTTTTAGTTCCCAACATGCATTTGAGGGTCTTGAGATCACCACCAAGGTGCCACTCTATTTCAAAGTGACCAGTGCCAGGCACATGCAAGACTTCACCATTTGATTGCCTGTGTATCACTCCTTGAATACCTGTACGGGTGAAGTACCACCTCAGACTGTCATGGTCCTCGTGCGGAAGGGTCCATGCCGCCTGCCACCATATGTTCTTCTCAGACTGCACTCCAAAGTAATCTTGCTTGCGTCGCTTTGTGTGCAAGTTATTCTCCGCATCACCTATTTCATCTTCGCCGTCTAAGCTCTTTCGCTTCAATGCCCTGCTCATGAGTGTCAGACTTGTACGTTCCACCCTTTGGCCCTTTACAACCTGACATTCATCCAATTTGAGGACAAATATAGCCTTTCCATCCGTCTCCTCTAATGTCATATCATAAAACTGAATCATAGCTCGTTGAAGCGCCTCCACCTCGACGTAAACATTGTTAAACTTGTTGTAAGCAAAATCTTTTGAATTTGACATTGGCATGCTACCATCCACCCATCTGTAGCCGCCTAGCAAGTCGGCAATATTGTTGTTTGCTGACTTCCTTGCCATAACTATACTGTATGGTGTTGGAAGTATAGATCGTGTCATTCCTTTGCCTCGTAGACGTGCTGTGATGCAAGTATACAAAGCCCTGTATCCCTTATCACTGATACCTGCTGTGTCGCACACAGTGAGCATGTCAATGGGACTGACAATCTGCTCGAATTCCTTGAGAAAATACTTTTGAATCCTGTCACGCAACGCACCATTTACTGGATTGGTTATCATATTGATTACTTTCTGCTCTGGAATAATGTGCTCAAGGATAGACTCCTCAGTATTGGAACAACCTAATATTGCTTTAGCACATTCCCTGGACATCACATAGTTCAGAGTCAATGACATAACTATATGAAAAAGGAATGTAATGCTAGTTTTGAAGCTGTGATTACCTTGTTTGACGCACACGTCGCTTGCGAGCCCCCCCATCTTTGGAAAGAAGACTCAGAGGCTTGCGCTTTCGCTGCCTTGCATTATATCCCACGGGGAGGTGAGTGAAATGATCGACACGTCGGCGAAGGTTCCGAGTTGAGTTTCGAAGACGGAGATAGTTCTCTATAGCTCGATCCCTCCTTTCCACACCTTTATCAAGCTTCATCTTTTGCTCTGCATCCTCCTTCTCTAGATCCTTGACTCGAGCCAGCATATGTTCTTTTGTGGCCATGAAAGTTGACGCACATTCTTCCTTTTCTGCCTTGCATAATTTTAGAAGCTTCCTGAGGTGATTTTGATTTGAGAGTTCCTGCAAGTACAAAGAATAGAGCCTCTGACAGTACCCTAAGAAACCATTATAACCATCACCCAAGAAGCGTACGACCTGCGTGATATTACGAAAAGGGGGAGGTGCACCAGTCTGTGGATCAAGGGGATAAATGCTTCCATCAGTCCAAAGATCAATGGCTTTTGCACCTTGAAGTCGTAGCACCTCAGCAGGAATACATCCCTTCGTTCGATTACTTCGCATTGTGGCATACTCCTCGTCTAAGTCCACGTGCAAGCGAAACTTTGATTGCTTGTTGGTGATGTCCCGTAGAGCCATTGTACCTAGCAAATGGAGATGGAGATGTAGATGGATACAGAGATGGAAATGTGGATGGTGATGGAGATGGAGATGTAGATGGATACAGAGATGGAAATGTGGATGGTGATGGAGATGATGGAGATGGAGGATGGAGGTGGAGGATGGAAATGTGGATGGTGATGGAGGAGATGAAGATGGAGATGGTGATGGAGATGGAGGTGGAGGAGATGCAGATGGATATAGAGAAATGGAGGCCTTGAGGAGATAGATATGGAGAGCTTGCTAGTGATGGAGATGGAGAGCTTCAGCTTGCAAGGATGTGTAGATCTGTACCTTCACAGGAGGGGATGATGAGCTCTTCCATGAGAGCTGGTGGAGAGGATGATAGATATGGAGAGCTTGCTAGTGATGGAGATGGAGAGCTTCAGCTTGCAAGGATGTGTAGATCTGTACCTTCACAAGAGGGGATGGTGAGCTCTTCCATGAGAGCTGGTGGAGAGGATGATGGAGTAGGAGGTCCAGATCTGCAAGCCATGGCTCCTAGAGAGAGAAAAAGAAGCCCTTACCCAAGTAAAACACCCTAAATGCGTTTTAGAGAGAGAGTGTAGAGAGAGAGTGGGATCTGCAGCACCTCCAAAAAGGGAGGGAACAAAGTGACGAAAATTTTCAAACATTCTTTGTGAAAGGTACTTCACTACAAGACAAAAAGGCATTTAGGTCCATATTCCTTCCCAAGGACAGAAGATCTAATGATTAGATTACCTTTAGGCCTATTTTCTTTTTTGTAGAAAAGAAAAAATGCATTTTCAGGCCTAGGCCACTAGCTTGGTCAAAGCTTGATTAGCATTTTAAGCATTTCACTAAGTGTCCAAATAAAAGGGCCCAAGAAGACCCCAAACAAGTCCTAATGGATATCGATTCTGTATAAGTATTCCCTCTCTCCACACCTTACAAACTATCTTTCTAAAATGCTTCAAACAAGCTAGGAATGCCATACCATTTTAATGCCCTAAACATACTTTATAATGAGTTTATAATTCAGCTTTCTTTACCTTCTCTTTATGCTTTTTCACCCATAGGCATAGATGGAATACATCAAGCATACATGTACTTCATCATTCCATTTCCAAACATCTTTACCTTCTCTTCACGCTTTCAAAAAAAAAATTACCTTCAAGTGCTAGAAATCCTTTAGATGTTGCGATATATTAATATACTTTTAACTTTTATTTTTAAGAAAATCAACTAATTTAGAAAAATACCGCAAAAGTGTTTGACAATTGTAAAGTTGAGACATGACTGTCACTAGAAAGCCATGTAGCAGAATGTGACATTTCATAGTCATTACCTCCAGTTCACTAAAGTTTTTTCATTTGAAGGTTGATATAGGCTTGACAAAGCCAATGTGACATTTCATAGTCATTACCTCAAATTCATTGAAGTCTTTTCACTTTAAAGGCTAATATAGACTTTCATTGGAAAGCCTTGACAACCCTTCTTTCATTGGAAGGATGAAAATAGTACTTAAGTATTGACATTTTGATTCATTCCAAAATGTGTATATATGGATGAAAAGATATTCCTTGTGAAGCATTCCTTCAAAGATAAGTAACACATTATAATCTAAAAACAAACTTATGTAACTTTCTTCATTACAGAAGATGTCACATTGTGATGTTGTGAAATTTTTTCATTTATTCACCTTTTAATAATATTCAAAGAAAACTCAAGATAAAATATGTAATTAACTCTAACAAAGAGTGGTTTATGTATTTCACTAGGTCAACACCCATAAATTAAAACACCCTAACATTTCCACTCTAATACAAAATCTTTAATTTACAAATTTATTGCAATATAATGAGTATCCTTACAAGTAAGCATTGTCAGAAGAAATTCTACTCAACATTTATTAAAAAACCAAACATGTGATGTTTATTAGTAGGATACATTCACAACCCAACAAGTTTTCACAATTTAACAAACACTTTAAATTACAAAATTATTAAAATGAGAATGCTTACAAAGTAAGCATTGTTTACAATGCTTACAAAGTAAGCATTGTAAAAAATAATTATATTCAGAATGTTGATTTAAAAAAATCAAATATGTGTGATGTTTATTAGTAGGATACATTCATTTTTAAGAAATATTATGTGTGATGTTTATTAGTCGGAAACATTCATTTTTAAGAAATATTTTGATGAAGAAAAAATATAACTATCAATGCTAAAATAACCATAATTTGTTAGTTTCTTAAGATAGAAGGTATTTTAAGAGAGGAATATTGATGGACTACTCTTTATTTACAAGGAGTAGCTTTATAAACACACTAATGATATTTAACACACATAGCTACCAAATTTTAAAAAAGTCATTTGCAATACATTTTTCATAAAAGAGATTATTTTAGTCAAAGAGAATTGTAAGGATATTAATATCAATAGTTTTTCATAAAGTAGGATATTTTAAATACAAGAATCTTTTCTTGAGCACGTAGTCTAGTGAAAAAGGGGGTGATATTATTAGGTTCAAGCCCAATTTTGATCCTCATTATGGAGTCGTTATGCTACATCGTGCATGATGTCTACTATAAGGGCACAAGGAGAGGACTTATGCATGTGGGTGCATGTAGATATAGAAACAAACTCTCAAAAAAGTCATTAAAATATTTGTGATAAAAACAGATGCATGTATAAAAGTACTTCCTTATAATTTAAATTTTATGTATGAAGACACAAATGACAGTGGATTTTGACAAGAAAAATGTATGTAATTAATTTGAATTTCAATACAAAGCTTACTATTTATAAAACGTGAAGAGGTGCATTATGAAGCAATCTCTTAGTAGTTTGAATGTACCTAGATAATCTTGAAATATGATGCATATTAATAAAAGAAAAATATATGAACATATATGCACATAGATCATCTTTTTATGTGAGCATGCCAGTGTGGACAGAATCACATGCCGTTTGTGAAAATCGACCTCCAATGCTCCAACTTTTTTCTCTGGAGCACTGAAACTTGTGGAGTAAAGTTGATGTTTTGCATCACCTTTGATGCAAAACATCAACTTAGGCTAAAAGCTGATGATCAACTTTTTCCCAAAATTTGATGTTTTGTATCAATGATTCAAAACAATATCTTTTGTGAAAAAGTTAATGTTTTGCATGAAGTTGATACAAAACATCAAGTTTTGTGAAAAAGTTGACGTTTTGCATAGAAAGTTGATGTTTTGCATCAAGTTGATGCAAAACATCAACTTTTAACAAAAACGTTGTTGCTCTGTATTAAGTTGACCGCCGTAAATGTTGTAGGTAAAAGATCCTTACCATGTGTAGCAACCAACAGGATTCAAACCCAAGCCCCTACTTGTTGATGTTTTGCATAGAAAGTTGATGTTTTGCATCAAGTTGATGCAAAACATCAACTTTTTACAAAAACGTTGTTGCTTTGTATTAAGTTGGCCGTAAATGTTGTAGGTAAAAGATCCTTACCATGTGTAGCAACCAACAGGATTCAAACCCCTACTTGATACTTTACAAAAAAGCATTTTGGAAAGTATAAATATTTTTTTCTTAACTTGAGATTTTTCATGATTTTTAAACTCATTTAATAACTTGAATTACTATTTTAATCCCTTTTTCTCACATCAAGGACACATTTTTTCTTTAAAAATGAGAGTGTAATGTTTTTTAAAATTAGATAACTTTTAAATATAAGCTTATTTATGATATTTTAAATTCTCTATAAATAACAAACTCGTCCGAAAAAATGTATATCTTATCAGTTTGTAAATTGTGATACTCAAAAGCTTCAAAATGAATTTTAATACTACTCTTATCAAGAGCCAAAATCTTGGGGGATTCACTATAAGTAAACCCTCTGTATCACGTGCGTTCAAGGACTATTTTAAAAATTCCTTATCTGTGAAATTTTCATGAATAAAACATACCTTTTTTCTATTCAACTTGTGAATACCTCCCTGAAATAGTACCCTTCTGTATGGTAAAAAATTATGTAAAAAGGAAACTTTAAAAATCTCTTCTTTTGAACCCACGTGCTACGCTTACATATTTATGAGTGACCCCCCCAAAGCCAAAATATGGTTTTATAATTAAGATAATAATTATATCAAGATAATAATTTTATAATATATTTATAGAAACTGATAGTTTTTTATATTTGCACTTTGTAGCACATCCTTAATTGTGCTAGCATGGCAGTAGACCCAAGGATTCTCAACCTCACATGCACACATAGAAGAAAAAAATGTATTTGTGGATAGTGAAGAAGAAGATGCCTCGTCTACCTTCTCAGGGGGAAAGGCACATCAACTAGTGATGATGATGGTATAGATGGCAGTGATCATGAGGCACCATAACTATGCCATGAGCTATATGTGCAGAGAATAGCTTCTTTTTAGGGTTATATGATTTTTTTTCTAGATTCAAGATGGCAATGATAAACAATTTCTCTATTTTGGCATGTTTTTGAAAACTTATTCTTAGATTTTCAATTATAATCTTAAAAAGTTAAGTACATTTGGTAGATGGCATCATGTTCATGTCATCGCATTGGTAATCTTTTCTTGTCCAACTTATTTTTTACAATCTTACATTGCGTGTTTTCTTTCATCCTTGTTTCTTTGATGTCCTAAATCTCATAAGTTGTTTTACTTCATGTTCACATTGCCTTATCTCATCATATTCACAGTTTAAATAATGCATCTCCTATCATGATCTACCAATTGGTGTTCAAGATTCTAGAGTTTGCACACAAAAAAGAAAATTTTGAATGAATCATGTATACATCAATGTAAACTTTTACACTCCTACTAGTTATGGATCTCTCTTTCACATTTGCATTGCTTGGTAAAGGAAAATCTAGTAAGGTCTAAAGAGCTGGATGAGATTATTTGAAGACTTGTGGTGAACTTAGAAGTCACAATATGGGAAGGAGAGAAGAAAATATATCGCAAGGTTTCACAACGGCACAAGGTTAAGAGGAGGAGATGAACTAGACGGTAGGGTTTTATATAAAACACGGTCAATAGGAGAGAAGTTTGGGATCAAGGGTTTGGGAGAAGTTGGATGGCAAGTATTTGGTTTAGACATGTGCAGATAAATCCATGACAAGAAGAATAAAATTGCAAGAAATTTGAGAGTCCAAGATAGCAAATGTAAGAATCGATGTAATCTTTTGGAGGATGGAAGTATGCATTGACACGACTCCACCTAGCGAGCACGATGATACCAAGATCCACCATACTACTTTTACATGTTGGCATAAAATATATTAATAATTATAATCAATACCAATCTCTTCATGAACCTTCACTTTGCAAGATGGCCACAATGTTTGTAATAAATGCGGCTAAAGGACACTCTAGTTTATTAGTATCACCTTGTAATAAATGCGGCTAAAGGACACTCTAGTTTATTAGTGTCACTTTGTATAATAATGACTTGATGGTTCTAAATACTATGCTCTTTCAAGAAACTCTTGAATGGCTAATATTGACTATGATTATGATGACAAGACGGGTTTAATTACGTCTCATGTATAATAAAAACTGTGATGTCAAATTTGATGAAGATTTTAAATATGAGATCCTTTATCACTCAATGTCTAAGAGTTTTTTGAGAGATGAAGTTTCAATGTATGGTTGATGTTCTTTTATTAAATTAAAAATATATATTAAAGATTTATGTAAAATTTTTAAAAAAATTTTGAATAGTAACAGTGTTGCAAGTAGAATAAAGCAATGAGTTAAAGGAAAAACAAAAAATAATTCATAGAATAATGTCTGGAAAATATCTGGACGATTAAGGCAAAGAGGACAAAACCCGACAACCCCTCCAGATATCCAACAAGAATAATGCTACACTCTCCCAACATCCCAAAGGAGAAGGCACTAGTAGATAGGAATGTGTGCTATGGATCTTTTCGACAACCGCGGTGCTGTAATGATGGAGTGGTGATGATGTATACACACACAAATATTAAACAAGCTTTGTGCTAAATGACAAAAGAGCGAGATGACACCACGATAAGCAAGTGAAGCAAAATGTAGTGTGAAATGTGCTTTGTTTATTGAATTTCACGTGCATGGTGCTTGATTTACAAGACAAATTATGTAGCTCTTTATAATGAGAAAAAGAGAGAGAAGAAATCTTATCTAGCCACTTTTTGCTTGATGTTGATGAAGCTTTTGCGCGCTTGTCGATGATGCCCTCCATGAGAAACAATTCCCTCACGGCCCTCAAGGATTCAATTTTACAATGCTTTCAATTTTTGGGAGGCTTGCTAACGTGTGACTATGTGAGTGAGTGAGTGAGTGAGTGAGTGAGTGAGTGAGTGCGAAGCTATGCTATTGCTTGTCGTCGAGAATTGCACCTGCTTCATTATTACAAAGATCTTCTCCTCCTCCGCTTCCCTCTTCACATGCAAGGAAAAGAGACAATGTTATTATGCTTTTTTTCCCTTTATTCCTCTTGGTCAAGTGGAAGCGGGAACATCCTCTTTTTAACCATGCTTTTTTTAAGAGAAAATTTGAAATAAAAAATATATATAATATAAAATTTGTCTCCCTGCAACGCAGCCGGGATCCCTTTTTTTTTTTCCTTTTTCCCCTTCGCTCTTCCGCTTTTGGACACCGGAATGAGCACACTACTCTCTCCTTTAGTGCACACGTACGGGTTGTGCTGGCGACGCTTCGTCTCCTTCTCTTTCACGATTTCGGTGTGACAGGCTGCAGCGGCGATTAACTAGGCTTGCTTCACTTCTTTGCTTGCTCGTAGCACAAAGGCCGGCACCAAAAATAGCAGCACTCCCTCTCACTTCAAGCGAACGCGTGCGGGCTGGCGTTGCTTCAATGCAAGCATCCGCGCTGGCGATTCATTTCCATTCTGTATGGCGGCGATTCATTCCCAGCCACTAAGGTTTAAAGCCACTTTAAATTAAAGTGGGCCAAGCCCAGCAAGCTAAGGTTTAAAGCCTTTTTAAAGTGGGACACTTTAAATTAAAGTGGGTCAAGCCCAGCAAGCTAAGGTTTAAAGCCTTTTTAAAGTGGGCCACTTTAAATTAAAGTGGGCCAAGCCCAGCAAGCTAAGGTTTAAAGCCTTTTTAAAAATATTAAAGTGGGCCAAGCCCTTAGTCCCACACATGCTTGAGTGCGACGCCTTGATGCTAGCTTCTTGCTTTGCTTGCAAAAAATGCTTGTGTGCCAAAACCAAGTGAGGGTACGAAGTGAAGGCATCACTCTTCAATATGCGCACGCTGCCACGCATATGCTCATGCATCAAAACATAGTGGAAGGGCGGAAAAAAATGTAACAGTGGCGTCCTACGGGGAAAGCTAGCTGGCTAGTGTGAACCTAGAATCTCTGGTTAGACTAGTGCCTTATCCATTGGGCTACAGGATCATGAGCAAATGGCTAGGATCTATAGTGAGAAAGGTAACATTTGACAAGTGAATCAATCGACGGGTCATGGATAGAATGAGAGAAGCAAAAGTGGAAGGATGAGATGACTTGAAAACCCTTAGAAGACTACCCAACTCCTCAACTCCCAAACACTTAAGGTCTTGCACTATTTCCCAAAGATCAACGTCAAAGGAATGGGTATCCACCAAGGCACGATCTAAATTTTGGGTAAAGGAACCAGAAAGGGCCATCAAAGCTAAGGACTCTGCAACACGATTTTCATGACGAGGCAAAAAGGTCAAGGAAGAAGAGGTGAAATGGGTGAAGAGGTCACGGGCTACAAGACTATAGTAGTGCATCAAAGGGTGGAGGGTGCGGGCTTGGCCATGCAACTGCTGGTGGACCACGAGTTGTGAATCTCCATAGATATGAACATGAGATGCTCCCAAAAGAAGTAGTGCTCTCAAACCAATCAAAAGTGCTTGATATTCACAGCAACGTTGTTGCTCAAATGATCTCCCAAAAGAACTCCCAAAAGAATAGCATTTCCTTCAGGTGGAAATATGACAATGTCGCAGCTACCAAGTTTGTCCTTGCCCCTACATGCTCTATCAAAGTATAGACTCCAAAAAGACGTGGAAGATTCAACATCATCTGCAACTCATAACGAAAAAGTCAATGCAATCACATCCAATAGGGCTTAATTTTATCAAAATTGGTTTTGGTAGAGAACCATGTCCCATCCATTTCTGCAAGCTGGACTTTATTGCGAGGATAAACCTCAACAATGCGATAAGGACTCGACCATAAAGGGCTCAACTTCCCAGGGAAAAGCTCATGACATGCATCATAGAGAAGAACCAATTTCCCTCTCTTAAAAGAATAGGTTTTAGCTTTCTTATCACGTTGCTTGGTTTGTCATTTCTTAGTAACCTCTTGATGTAGATAGGCTCTCAATCTCCACTCATCTAGATGCTCCAAAGTGCCCAATCTCTCTTGCAAACTCTCCTCCACAGGTAGTGTGTGCTCATGCAAAAACCTCAAACTCGCCAACTCATGCTCAATAGGTAACACACATTCTTGCCCATAAACTAAAGAGAAAGGAGTGAACCCCGTGGCTTCCTTGAAAGTAGTGTTATAAGCCCAAAGAGCTGCTGGCAACTTCTCATCCCAATCCCTTTTATGAGTGTCCACAGTTTTTCTAAGGATAGTGACTATGTTACCATATTATAGTAGTGATGTGTGTGAACACACTTAGGACCGCCGGGGCACTTTTTCCCTCACTAGGAGGTTTTTTCCCCCGTGCATTGTATATACGCCCATTATCTTCTAGGGCTTGTTATCTTTCATTTTTGGCACTCATAATACACTACTGTGTTGTGCTCAAGCTTCCTTATCTTCTTGAAGTTGTGTGTGCATTCCTGCAACCCTAATTCCAACAATTGGTATCAGAGCAGGCTTCCTCCTCCCGGGCAGCATCACCGGCACCTGCCGCTTCATCTCCTCCGATTGCAACGAGGTTTCACGAGCGTCTGCAGGTTAGTATATGCCGTGGGAGAGCCCGTAGGGCTTGGTCGTTTCAGAATTTTGATCTGAAGTCATTTCGCCCTCCGTTTTTGCATTCCAAGTACTGCGCAGGCAAAATCGTCCTACTGTGCAGATTTTCTATCAAGATTAAAATCTGCAGGACAGGTGCCCATTCTTCTGTTTTGGGCTGTGCTGCATAGCACAGGTCGATTTTATACAGGTTTACCTCTTACAGGCAGCATTTACATCTAGTAGTACAGTCATTGGCCATGGCTGACAACAATGATGTATTCCGCATGTTGGCTGCTGAGGATAAGTTGGATGGCACCAACTATCCATTGTGGGCATATATGATGCGACATGTATTGGTAGCAAAGGGGTTATGAAATATTGTGCAGGGTATTGATGCACGTCCTATTGTGGCTGGAAATGCTGCAAACACATCAGAAACAGGTACTGTTGATGATGGTGCAGGCACAAGTGCTGTAGCAGCTGTTCGAGAACCACCACTTTCAGCAGAGCAGATTCGTTGGGATGGTAGAGATGCGCAGGCTCATGCCTTGATTGCGCTGTCTGTCAAACGTACCATTATCCCACATATTCGCTCCTGCAGGACTTCTAAGGATGCTTGGGATGTACTTGCCACATTGTATCAGGCAAGAAATGAGGCTCGTGTTGCTTATCTCCGAAAACAGTTGGAGAATGAGCATATGAACGAAGGTGATTCTATGGATAGCTTTTTGACAAAGATCAAGGATTTCAAAGAGCAGCTCATTTCTGCAGATGAAATCCTGTCAGACAGTTCACTTGTGCAGACTGTTTTGAATGGTCTACCAGATTCTTATCAGGGTTTTGCTTCCACTCTTCGCTTGATGATGAAAGGCAATCCCAATGCCTTATCATTTGAGGAGTTAGTTTCTGTTTTGCTGCAAGAAGACCAGTCAAGGCAAAACAGGAATATTATGCGTGTCGCAGATCAAGCTTTCGGTGCTAGTCAGAGAAGCGGGAAAGGTAAAGCTGGCTTTTCTTCTAGTAAGCAGAAATCTGCAAATGCTGCGCAACCAAAGAAGGAAGACAAAGATGAGAAGAAGGGTGACAAACAGAAGACATTTTGCAAGTACTGTAAGGGAAATGATCATGTCATCAAAGCGTGTCCTAAGCTGGCTGCGAAAGAGGCTAAGAAGAAAGAGGCTGGTATGGCTGTTGCAGATGCCTCTCCTTCTAACAATGAATCTGCTAATGTTGTGCTAGATACAGAATGGGCATTCAATGCGCAGTGCAGTTATGACCCATCTTTGCATGACACATGTATGTCTGCAGTAGATTCAGATGTATGGTACTTTGACAGTGGTGCCACTAAGCATATCACCTCGCAGCGCAGTTTATTCACTTTCCTTGAGTCTGCTCCCACAGGGAATACTGTCACTTGTGCCAATAACTCCTCTTATCCCGTTAAAGGAGTTGGACAGATTGTGCTGAATGTTGCAAATGGCAACACCTTTACACTTTTTGATGCATTGTATGTGCCAGGGATCAAAAAGAATCTGCTGTCAGTCTCCGCATTTGCCAAAACAGGTTTGGTTGTAAAATTTGTGGATGACAGATGTACTGTTCATGATCTCTCTTGTGGTGACATCATTGTAGCATCTGGTTCACTATGTCGAGGGCTGTATAAGCTCAATATGGATGGCAAATGTGTAGAGGATTCAGCATGTGCTATTATGGATACGCAGGCTATTTCAAATGCAAAACTGTGGCATGCACGTTTTGGTCATCTGAATTTTGCAAGTTTGCTGCGCCTGCAGAAATCTGAAATGGTGTCTTCTTTGCCTAAGCTTGAGGCACCTGTCAAGCATGTTTGTGAGGGCTGCATATTGGGTAAAATGCAGCGTGCTTCCTTTCCCAAAGATGGATCAGTGAGAGCTGAACGCAGATTGCAGCTTGTTCACAGTGATGTTTGTGGTCCCATGCAAACTCCATCATTTGGAAACTACCTTTACTTCGTGACTTTCATTGATGATTTTACCAGGCATGCATGGGTATATCCTTTGAAGGCAAAGTCCGAAGTGTTTTTGTGCTTCAAACAGTTTTTGGTTATGGCTGAAAATGTGTCAGAAAGTAAGATGGGCACCCTCCGTTCAGATCGAGGGGGGGAGTATATGTCTTCAGAATTTAATGCATTTCTGGCTGAGCGTGGGATAAAACACCAATGTACAGTGCCGTATACACCACAGCAAAATGGTGTGGCTGAGAGAAAAAACAGGTCTCTCATGGAAATGGCAAGATGTATGGTTAAGAGTCAAAGTCTACCACATGGTTTTTGGCTTGAGGCTGTCATGTGTGCCACTTATGTACTAAACAGGTGTCCCACCAAAGCATTACAGGTTGTCACTCCATATGAGGCTTGGCATGGCCGCAAGCCATCTGTTGGCCATTTACGTGTTTTTGGTTGCCTGGCATATGCATTAGTGCCTGTGCAACATCGCAGAAAATTGGATGACAAAGCTGTCAAATGTATTTTTGTTGGATATAGTGCTGAGAGCAAAGGCTATCGTTTGTATCATCCACAGACAAAGCGCATTTTGGTTAGCCGTGATGTTGTATTTGTGGAAGATGCAGTTCAGCCCTTGGTTTCATGTACTAAGGAGACAGATATCAGCTCACGTGATGTCTATGATACATTGTTGCCTCTTTTCAGTGGTGCACAGTCAAGTGCAATACCTCATGAGGCAGTTTTTCAGCCTATGCAGGTTTTAAATGATGGCACAGATCAGCCTATATCTGATGCAGATGTGCATGATGCACTTGAGGATGAGAGACAAGAGATTGAGGGCTCTAGGAATATGCCTAGATGGCTGGTGCAGACTTTGCGTGACAGCAAGTTGGATGCCCCTTTGTCTAGTCGCACTCGTTCTGGCTCTCATGGTGCCTCTTATGCGTCAGATTGTTATGCATTGGCTGTTTCTAGTATGTGCGATGAAAGTGAGCCTGTTTCATTTGATGAGGCACAAAGTTCAGAAAATTGGATGGCTGCTATGCAAGCAGAATACGATGCTATTATGAAGAATGGTACATGGTCTTTATGTGACTTGCCCCCTGGCAAGAAGGCCATTGGCACTAAGTGGGTATACAAATTGAAGCGTAAGCCTGATGGCACAGTGGATCGCCATAAGGCTCGGCTTGTTGCAAAAGGTTATGCTCAAGAGAAGGGCATTGATTTTGATGAGACTTTTGCTCCCACATGTCGTATGACCACTGTTCGTAGCATCTGTGCATTAGCAGCTCATAATGGTTGGAATGTACATCAGCTGGACATAAAGACTGCGTTCTTAAATGGAGATTTGCATGAGGAGGTGTATGTATCGCAGCCTCGTGGTTTTGTTCAAAGAGGGCAGGAAAACAAAGTGTGCAGGTTAAAAAAGGCTTTATATGGTTTAAAGCAAGCTCCACGAGCTTGGTATGAAAAAATACATGCATATTTGACTGCACATGGGTTTCAGAATAGTCCAACAGAAAGCACTTTGTATGCTAAACGTGTGGATGGTGTACATCTAATCATTGCTCTCTATGTCGATGACATGCTGCTCATAGGACCAAATGAGAGTCATATTGCTGATTTTAAGGCTGATTTGAATGCCTCTTTTGAGATGTCAGATTTGGGGCATTTGCATCATTATTTGGGGATACAATTTAAGCAGTGTGATGGAGGTATTGCTTTGTGTCAGACAAAGTATATTGAAACATTGTTGCAGAGATTTGGCCTTGAAGACTGCAAGCCTATTGCTACTCCAATGGAGACAGGTTTGAAGTTGAGTCTTCATGATGCTGGAGATCACTTTGATGTCACACTCTATCAGACAGCTGTTGGTTGCCTCATTTATGTATGCATTACGAGGCCAGACATTCAGTTTGCAGTCTCACAGGTGAGCAGATTTATGCATAGCCCAGGCATTAAGCATTGGCAGGCAGTGAAGCGTATCTTTCGCTATTTGAGTGGTACTCGGCATCTTGGGTTGTTTTATCCCAAGGGGGGATCATTGCCGCCAGATTTACATGCTTTTTCAGATTCTGACTGGGCTGGTTGTTATGACACACGCGTGTCCACGAGTGGTTTTTGCTTCATGCTTGGAAGCTCATGCATATCATGGTTGAGCAAGAAGCAGCCTACTGTGGCCACTTCTAGTTGTGAAGCTGAGTACAGGGCAGCTTTCACAGCTACGGTTGAGTGTGTGTGGCTCAGACGCCTTATGGCTGATTTGGGTGTTGGGCAGCCATCTGCCACCACCATCTTCACTGACAGTCAGAGCGCATTGGCAGTTGCGCGGAACCCAGTGTTCCATGCTCGTACGAAGCACATTGAGGTGCACTACCATTATGTCAGGGAGAGACTCTCTGCAGGAGAGATCAGTTTGGCTTATGTGCCAACACAGGATAACCTTGCAGACCTTTTCACAAAGGCTCTGCCTCGTGAGAAGTTCGAAGCTTTTCGCAAAGCTTTGGGCTTACTCCCTTTTGTGGATTCGTCCACATAGCTAGACACTTCCCTATACATGAGTGCTAGCTCTTGTTCACCGCATCACTCCAGGGGGGATTTGTTACCATATTATAGTAGTGATGTGTGTGAACACACTTAGGACCGCCGGGGCACTTTTTCCCTCACTAGGAGGTTTTTTCCCCCGTGCATTGTATATACGCCCATTATCTTCTAGGGCTTGTTATCTTTCATTTTTGGCACTCATAATACACTACTGTGTTGTGCTCAAGCTTCCTTATCTTCTTGAAGTTGTGTGTGCATTCCTGCAACCCTAATTCCAACAGACTAAAGTTTTGTTTGTGCTCTCAACTTGCCCATATTGAAATAAGTAGTGAGTTCCTCAATGACATCATTAAGAAAATGGGTCTCCCTATCAGAAACTAACTCAGCAGGTGCCCCAAAATGACAAATGATATGCTCAGTCAAAAATGTAGTAGTAGTACATGGATCATCCTTCCTCACAGCTCTAGCCTCAGTCCACTTAGTTAAGTAATCCGTAGCAACAATGATATAAGATTTCCCATGCCTGGAAGTAGGTGTAATAGGGCCCACATAGTCAATCCCACACTTCTCGAAAGGAAGGGCAGCTAGAATAGGATTATTAGGACGCAAACGATTCTCAAGGCGGGTGGCTCTCTAGCAAACATCATCACATCTTTTACACCACTCAAATGAATCTTTAAAAATAGATGGCCACCAATACCCAGCCCTCAAAATCTTCAATGCAGTGAGTTTCCCAGCGAAATGACCTCCACATGCACTATCATGACACTCTTTCAAAATGTGTGGAATTTATTCTCGTGCAACACATCGGCGATAAATGCCCTCAAACCCCTTGTGGTACAAGGATCCATCAATGATAGTGAATTTCTGAGCATGCGTAACCAATCTCTTCTTCTTCGCGGCTTTGCTCATGTCAGAAGGAAACTCAAGTGTAGACAAATAATGAGCAATTTGGTCATACCACTCACGTGCATACTCAATGCGAAACAACTCAGGTGCAGGTGCAATAGGCTCATCTTTGCATGGGATTACATCAGCTAAGCAATCCACTAACTTTTGCAATGCAGGAGGTTTGAATTTAAGCTCATAGTCAAAGGCCTACAACTCGACAATCCATCGTATAATACGCTCAGGGGGGGGGCTCTAATTTATTCAATAAAAGGTGCAATTAATCTTTAGAGATATAGATGATGGTGTGCTGGGTAGCTATATATGTGCGAAACTTCCTAGCACTCTCAGCAATAGCTAGACAAGCTCTCTCAACCCATGTGTAGCGCATTTCAGCATCTTTAAGCTTGCGGCTATAATATGCAATGGGGTGCATAATTTTATCATAAAGTTGTGCAATGCAAGCGGATATTACCAAATGAGAACAAGAAGAAAATAAATGATAAGGCTTGGAAGCATCAGGTGGTTTGAGGATAGGGGCGGTATTGAATGCACTTTTAAGAAAAGAGAAAGAATTTTGTTGAGGTTCCCCCCAAATGAACTTTTGCTGAACTCGCAGAAGTTTTTTCAGTGGTAAAATAAGATGTGCCATATCTTTAATGAAGCGGCTCCAAGAAAACCCCTTACTTGACGCACGATAGTGGGTGGCAAAAATGCAAGAATAACCTCGACTTTTTGGGGATCCATAGAAATGCCATGCTTGCTAATGAGGTGACCCAACAAAATGCCATAAGTGACCCCAAACACACACTTTTTTGCATTCAAAGCTATTGATTTTTCACAGCACTTGTAAAAGACATACCTAAGGGCTGCAACAACAAGTTTATTATACATGGTCCCAATCCCCAAATCATCCATGAAGATCTTTAAGAAATCGATCAAATCATCACGAAAGAATTCATGCTTATAGCGCTGATATGAAGCACCCGCGTTGCAAAGCCTAAACGGCATGACATGATATGCATATGTGCCAAATACAGTGGTGAAAGTAGTTTTGAGCTTATCCGCATCAGCGATAGCCATTTGATTGTACCCAGAAAAGCAATCCAAGAAAGCATATATCTCCCTCCCCGCCAAAGAGTCAAGGATTTGGTCAATAAAAGGCAAAGGGTAGTAGTCCTTTTAATGGTAGCTTTGTTAAGTTGCTTATAATCAACACATATGCGAAGCTGCTTATTCTTTTTATGGACTACAATAATAGGAGACACCCATTCAGTGTTATCGACAGGAAAAATCAAACCAGCTTCTAAAAGCTTTTTAATTTTCGTGTAAACCCCCTCTCTATAATGCTCAGGCAATCTACGCTGACGTTGACACACAGGTGTAAACCCCCTCTCTATAATGCTCAGGCAATTTGCGCTGACGTTGGTGCACAGGTGTAGTGTTGGGTTTAAGAGGAATGCGGTGCACAACAAGCTCGGGTGGAAAACCTCTCAACTCGGTGTAATCCAATGCAAAGATGTCCTGATACTCCCGACATAAAGCAATAATCTCCTCCCTCAACAGTGGATCTAAAGAAGTTTCCAAAAGCACAACTTTCTCATCCCCCTTTATAGAAACTCTCACAGTATCCTCCTCTCTGGCCAAAGGTGGAGTCTCCTCATCATCATCAAGGGTAATCTCAACAGAATCAAGGTAAATGCAATACGAACTTGGTGTACATAAAGAAGTAGAACTCCAGTCATCATCCCTATCTCTCAACATCAGTAGTAACCCCAGGCCTCACAATAGAAGAAGGGTAAGCAGGAAGAACCGCTCAGGAAGATCCTCTACCAAGAAGCAACCGCCCTCTAGGAATATCAATAACACAATCAGTCTTCCATATCCAAGGTCGCCCTAAAAGAAGCTGGTACTGGCCAGGTCCTGGACTAAGCCACAAAACATAACAATGAATCTCCACCATACGCCAGCGACAATCAATCTCCCAACGACAATGACTGGCAAACCCTGGATGAAACCCTCAGCTCTCACTGGTCGATGATCACCCATACGCAAACTAGTCGCAGGAACTCCATTGAAAGATAACCCTAGCTTGGAAAAGGTAGAATAACTAAAAACATTGACGCCTGATCCTCCATCAACAATAGCATGTGGAATCACTAGCTGGTGGATCATGCACTCCACTCGAGGACACTCACGCTCAGTAAGAAGGAAATCCACTTTCTAAACAATAGGAAGATTAGGACCCACTCCCTAGGAAGAACTCAAAGCTCTCCAGTACCTCCTCAAAAGGGCTCGGCTAGAAGGAGAAGTGAGAAGGTATTGTGGAAGGGACATGGTGAGCTCTACTCGATTAAGAGCAAAAACAAGGTCAAAAGAAAGAATGGGGGAAAACAACTTACTTGGGGTAGGGCGTGGACGAGTGTGGCGAGGTCGAGGTAAAGGGTCGGCAACAGGAAGAGCGACATGGGTGGGTGGGTGGGTAGCAACAAGAGGTTTGGGATCTCCCTCCTCATCACCAACCTTCTCTTTTCCCTTTTGTGTGATGGCTCGCACGGGTGATGAATCTAACTCAATCAGGTTCTCAGTGGTGGTAGGTAGTGCACTAGATGAAGCAACTGCTAAAGAACTAGGAGACCCCCTCTGAAGTAGTGTCCAACTAGGGCCCGGGGGTTTCTTGGCACTAATATGATGATTAATGGGACCGGGGGTGGCAAAGTGATGCTCCTATTCATCAAATGGCGCATCTCAATGTAACACATATCCTCTGTGTGCCCCCTACCCAAACATTTCTCATAAGTACAAATAACAGTGGAGCAATCTTTGGAAAGATGGCCGGATACATCATCTCGACACACCATGTTGGTGGGATTAGGCTCAGGGTGACGTGCAGATAATAAGTTTTGTGGCGCTTTAGAAAATTCACATCAAGAGTCACAGCCTTCACATTTCCATTAAGTTGGTTCATGTAGTTTGTCATCATGTTTTTCAAATCCCCAATACTAGACGTGGTGCTTTCATACCCATCCCCCCCTTGTGATGTGCTGGACGTGGAGTGGTAGAAGTAGAATCAGGGTAAGTCACATACGATGATGGAGCATGAGGGACAAGAACGTGATTTTGTGAAGGGGTTAGGGGAGCCACGACGCTAGAAAAGGTGGGGGTGCTAAAGGCAAAAGAGGTGGTCACTTGAAGGTGAGGTGGTACAACGGGTGGGAATTGGAATGGTTGAGTTGGTTGAAGTTGAGGCACATACGATGGGGTTGGCCAAGGTTGTTTTTACGGGGAGGGCAAAACGGGAGTATGTGGTGCTAGCCTTGGATAATACGAGGGAGATGGAGTCGTGACCTGTTGTGGCTCGTAAACACATCGATAAGAGCTCTCCACATTAATGGCAAAAGTGATGGCCGTATTCAAGTCATTTGGGGCTTGAGATCTAACCAAAATTTGGATGCTAGGGTGTATGCCTCGTAGAAACGAGTCCATGATGGTGAGTGGGACGATGTTAAAAACAGGAGTGTAATGATCAACAAAGTTCCTAAACCTTGTGGGATGGCCACTTGTTCCACGGTCTCATGCGGGGTGATTTTGCTTGAATGAGTGTAATTGCTCTAAAAATGCGAAGAAGTTTGGAGGTTTGTGAAATTCAGCCACCAAGAATTTTTGCTCAAAATCGGCAAAGTTTGGGATGGAGTTTGGTTGTTGCTTGGTGAACCAATTTGAGGCCTCACCCTTGAGTGTAGTGCTAAAGTAATTCATCACATGCCCTTCCTCGACGATGTGTGAGGTCAAACAAGCAATTTTGAAATTGTTTAGATGAGCGGTGGGATCCTCCAACGGTGTCCCATAGAATGTGGGGAATGGGATAAGTGGTGCATCAGGACGGGCCAAATTTGGTGGCAAAACCAAAGGTGATTGAATGGCAAATGGAGGAGGAAGTGGTGGTTGAGCCATAATTGAAATTGGTATAGAAATTACGACTCCAGGTGAACTCCTCCCCGATGATGGCGAAGGAGGTGAACTTTGTAATGGAAAAGTGCTAGTGGGGCTAGAGTAAAGTAGGTGTTGCTTGGCTTTCTCCCTTTTATAGTATCTCTTAGTTTGGTCACTCTCTCTCAAGCTATCTTGCCAATCTTTGGCACTTTGCATAATCCCCTTTCCAAGTAGGTTCATGTCGCGGAACCAAGACTAAGTCAAGCGGCGTGCCACTGTCTGGGAAATATCTGGACGAGCAAGGCAAAGAGGACAAAACCCGACAACCCCTCCAGATATCCAACAAGAATAATGCTACACTCTCCCAACACCCCAAAGGAGAAGGCACTAGTAGAAAGGAATGTGTGCTATGGAACTTTCCGACAACCGCGGCGCTGTAATGATGGAGTGGTGATGATGTATACATACACAAATGTTAAACAAGCTTTGTGCTAAATGACAAAGGAGCGAGATGATACCACGACAACCAAGTGAAGCAAAATGTAATGTGAAATGTGCTTTGTTTGTTGAATTTCACGTGCACGGTACTTGATTTACAAGACGAATTATGTAGCTCTTTATGATGAGAAAAAGAGAGAAGAAATCTTATCTAGCCACTTTTTGCTTGATGTTGATGAAGCTTTTGCGCGCTTGTCGATGATGCCCTCCGTGAGAAACAATGCCCTCACAACCCTCAAGGATTGAATTTTACAATGCTTTCAATTTTTAAATACAAACACTTACGAGGCTTGCTAACGCGTGACTATGTGAGTGAGTGCGAAGCTATGCTATTGCTTGTCGCCGAGAATTGCACCTCCTTCTTTATTACAAAGATCTTCTCCTCTTCCGCTTCCCTCTTCACATGCAAGGAAAAGAGACAATGTTATTATGCCTTTTTTTTTAAATTCCTTTTGGTCAAGTGAAAGCAGGAACAGCCTCTTTTTAACAATGCTTTTTTTTAGAGAAAAGCTTAAATAAAAAATATATATAATATGAAATTCGTCTCCCTGCAATGCAGTCGGGATGCCTCTTTTTTTTCCTTTTTCCCCTTCGCTCTTCCGCTTTTGGACATCGGAATGAGCACACCACTCTCTCCTTTAGCGCACGCGTACGGGTTGTGCTGGGGACGCTTCGTCTCCTCTTCTTTCACGGTTTCGGTGCGACACGCTGCAGCGGCGATTAACCAGGCTTACTTCACTTCTTTTCTTGCTCGTAGCACAAAGGCCGGCACCAAAAATGGCAGCACTCCCTCTCACTTCAAGCGAACGTGTGCGGGTTGGCGTTGCTTCGATGCAAGCATGCGCGCTAGCAATTCATTTCCATTCTGCATGGCGGCGATTCATTCCCAGCCACTAAGGTTTAAAGCCACTTTAAATTAAAGTGGGCCAAGCCCAGCAAGCTAAGGTTTAAAGCCTTTTTAAAAAAATTAAAGTGGGCCAAGCCCTTAGTCCCACACATGCTTGAGTGCGGCGCCTTGATGCTAGCTTCTTGCTTGCAAAAAATGCTTGTGTGCCAAAACCAAGTGAGGGTACGAAGTGAAGGCATCACTCTTCAATATGCGCACGCTGCCACGCATATGCTCATGCACCAAAACATAGAGGAAGGGTGAAAAAAAAATGCAACAAATAACGCAACAACTTAATGGGAAAACCAAACTAAATACAAAAAAAGAGACAGAGATAGATGTGTAAAGCCTATTAGGCGAAGCCACAACCAACATCATCACTCACCATGACATTATCCCTTTATTCTTTGGCTTTGGCAACATGTGTTATGTGTTGCTCTAGGTTAGTTTGGCATTTTTAAAAAGATTTAAGGGAGAAGAGAGCTTGAGCTCCTGCAAGCACACACACACTCACAAAACCTTAAAAGAGAACACACAAGGTGAGAGGCTGAAAATCTTCTTCTTCTTCACTCAACACTCAACACACCATATACAAAGATAGGAGTACTCAATATGAAAAGGTACTCAACCAAATACATACTAGGGTTCTCTATAGTGTGAACCCAACTAAATGAGCTCGCGCTATAACTATACCAGTCTCTAGAATGGCTATCACATAGCCTGTCATCCCACTGGCCGCATATCACCCATGATCTCACCAACCATGCCAGTGGTGTAAGTGTGGAGCCTATCCCCCAAGTGGGTCACTAGATGAGCTCGATATCTCGACACTCCCCCTCGAGCTCAACTCCATCTCAGTGTCCACAGCCTCACTAGATGAGCTCGATATCTCGACACTCCCCCTCGAGCTCAACTCCATCTCATGTACACCAAGCGAAGCCCTAAATCTACTGAGCTTCTCTGTACCCAATGCTTTAGTGAAGATGTCAGCGACCTGATCCTGTGTGCTGACATAAACAAGGTCAACGTCTCCTCCCAAAACCTTCTCTCTAACAAAATGATAGTGGACCTCGTGCGAGCATGAAAAACTGGGTTCCTGGCCAACTGTATACTGCTAATGTTATCACAGAAAATGACAACTTGTCTACAACTTGCCATTCTGATCCAATGGCACTGAGATAGGCTTACATTGTGTCATACCATACTTGGACAACATGTGTCCAAGCCATACTGTCTCTGCAGTAATCCAATACCATGTGGTGACCTAATCACCTCAATGCCCAAGAAATATCTGAACTCCCCCAGATCCTTCATCTCAAACTTCTGTCTAAGCAAGATCTTTACATCAAATATCTCTGCATCATTGTCTCCCGTAATGATTAGGTCATCTACATAGATGACAACAAGCACAACCCCTCTATCAATGTGTCTCACATACAGTGAGAAATCTGCATTGGCCACATGAAAGCCAATAGTGACAAGATATTCAGAAATCTTGTCAGACCTTGCTCTTGGTGCTTGTTTTAAGCCATACAAGACTTTCTCTAACCTGCAAACATGCTCGGGGTGACTCACATTCTCGTAACCAGGTGGCTGCAACATGTACACCTCTTCGTACAAATCCCCATGCAAGAATGCATTCTTTACATCCATTTGATGTAAAGACCATTGCTTTGACGCAGCCACTGTTATTACAACTCTCACTGTTGCCAACTGGGCTGAAAGTTTCCTCATAATCAATGCCATATGTCTGCGCATATCCTTTGGCTACCAATCTAGCCTTGTACCTGCTTATGCTTCCATCACTGTTATGTTTTACTTTGTACACCCACTTACATCCAATGGCTTTCTTGCCTTCAGGTAATTGCACTAAATCCCAAGTCTCATTTCCATATAATGCATCCATCTCTCATCCATAGCTTTCTCCCAACACACATTTCCAACAACCTCATGAATGCATGTGGGCTCCACAACAACCTGCACCACTTTTGCCATGTATGCATAGTGATGTGCCACATAACCATCATAGGTAAACCTTTGCACAGGATTCTTCACTCTCCCAAATCTTCGCAGCTTTGCATTCATGGCTTCCATAGCCTTCTTTACACCAGGTGTTCTCATAGCTGCTATCCCAAGATCCTCATCAAGGCTCATCTCTAAGCCACTAGACTCTCCATCAATACGAGAATGCCCTGCAAAAATATCAGGCATACTAAGGGGCTCAACCACTTTCTCTTTGCCTTTATGTGATGTACTAATCACATTTGCAGGACTGGTATTATGACGTAGCTTGCCACTCCATGGTCTATCAAACTGAACTGTCCACTCAAAGACTGTGATTGCTGACTTGCATTCTGCGCAACCACATTTCCACTCATATTAGCCCCAATAGCTTCTTTTTCAGCAGCATAACAGTTGCTCATCTCATAAAAACATCCCTGCTTACCCTCAACTCACGTATAGTAGGGTTATAACACCTGGATCCCTTTTGCTCAAGGGAATACCCAATAAACACACATTTTTCAGATTTTGGATCCAGCTTAGTTCTCAACTTATTTGGCACATGCACATATGGAATGCATCCAAAGACTTTCAAATGAGACAAATCAGGTTTTCTACCAGTAAACCTCTCCTCTGCAGTTACATCATGTATGGCTGTAGTTAGAGTCCTGTTCATGATGTAAACTGCTGTAGAAACAGTCTCAGTCCAATAGCTATGCGGTATATTCTTCTCTCCCATCAATGCTCACGCAATCTTAGCAATCTGCTTATTTTTCCGGTCAGCAACTCCATTTTTTTGTGGAGTGTATCTGCATGTAAACCATCTCCGAATACCATTCTTCTTCAAAAATTCAGCAACTCCATTTTGCTGCAGAGTGTATCTGCATGTAAACCATCTCCGAATACCATTCTTCTTCAAAAATTCAGAGAACTCATTGGAGAAGTACTCTCCCCCTCCATCTGACCTTAGGCACTTTACATATTTCCCTGTTTGCTTTTCAACCATAACTCTGAAATTCTAAAAATGAGTGAACACCTCACCCTTCTCCTTCATGAAGTATACCCACACTTTCCTTGTGTGGTCATCTACATAATACCTGCAGCCTCCCATAGACATGGTCTTTGTAGGACCCTATACATATGAATGCACAACATCTAGTGCATTTCTGCTCACATTTCTGTCACGTGAAAATGCATGCTTTGTTTGCTTTCCAAATTGGCATGCTTCACATATTTTTTGCATACCTTCAACTTTGAACTTTGGCAGTCCTATCACAATTCCTTTAGTCTACATAGACTTCATTCTCTGCACATTCACATATCCAATTCTTTTATGCCAAATGTCTGTGTCTGCAACAATTCGTGAACCATTTGCAAACATCGCAGCACTCACTTCGGGCATGTTTACATTTAATGTAAACATTTTACCCACTTTGTTGCCTTTTGTAACCAACCTGCACTTGTCTTTAAAGTCTTACCATCAGGGTTAAACCGAACCTGCAAACCCTGCTCAGTCATCTGGCCAATTGAAACCAGATTCTTTGTTATGTTCGAAACATGAAGTACATCTACAAGGAACTTCACTTTGCCATCCTGCATAGACAATGGCACATCTCAAACATGGGAAATTGGATGAGCAGTGTCATCCCTTGTTTCCACAAAACCTAGTCTTTCAAGGTTTTTCATCTCCTTGAACCACTCCCCATGACTTGTCATGTGGTTCGAAGCACCTGAATCAACATACCATACATCATCTTTATGTGCTGCTTCAACATTTTCAGACATGGCATTAACGACATGGTGCATAACAAAATAACCTTTCATTATTCTCGTTGTTTCTGCTTGAGGATGCATAGTTGTTTTGCTGCAATTTTCCATTTTACATGTCACCTTCTTCTTATAACAAACTGCCTGCACATGTTTAGGCTTACCGCAATAAAAGCATCCACGTGTATCATTATACTGCCTTTGCCAATTTCCACGACCTCTTTGACTCCCCCTGCCTCTGAATTGGCCTCTTCCACCTGCGTATTGTTGTTGTGAATTCTGGGACTGTTGTTGTTGCTGCTGCTAGCCATAATTCTGACTACCTATTCGGCCACCTCCTTGGCCGCGTCCACGGCCTCCTCTACCTCGTCCTGTGTCTTGTATAATGATAGAGAGCCAATACATAACTTTTCTGGCTCCTTGGTTCCAATCCTTGAAGTCTTTCACATCTACAGCAGTCGAATTGATCTCTGGTATCTCCGGTGCCTCTTCATGTGCTCACCTTTTATGTAGTCCCAGAGTAACCCTTTCCCATCAAGAAATTTGTCAACCTGAACCTCCAAGCATGGAAGTTGTTCTTATCAAGCTTCTCAGCAACAATCTGGTTTATGCCATCATTTGACATCTTGCTAGACACACAAATTTACGAGAAACAGCACTCTGGTTGGTCCTGCACAAACTATTGTATTTTTTGCAGCGATACTGTACTACACTCAAATGTCACAACCAGTGACCTCAATGTGCATACATACACCCAATGGCAACTGTTGACCTCCTTGTTGTAGCACACAAAATGTTTGCATAACCTGCCAAATCTCCAACTTGGTTCTTGTCTCTATACTCTTCCCGCATGCAATGAATACGGGTGATAGAATCCTCCAAAGAATGATCTCAATGGCTGGCCATGATGTATCTACCAAAGTCTTCAGAAAGACAAGAACTTACGTGTCCCGAAATCAATAGTGCCCTACTAGCTTTCCAAGAATGATATTGAACAGAGTGCAAGGGTGCAACAGTGTCCCTACATAGACAGGAGAGCCACGAAGTCTTTCCACGCTCATTGCCCCTTAAACCAAAGGTAACCACTTTCGAAGTGCAGCAGTAAGACAAGGGCTACCTTAGAATCCCAACCTTCTTTCATGGATAATGACTCCTTACAGCGATATCCAGCATCATGTACGACATAAGCTTTGTAGAAACCCAGGCTCTAATACCAATGTAACGAAAGGACAGCTGAAACAGGAAAATCTTTATTTCAAACATTCTGGCCATCTTGCAAAGTGAAGGTCCATGAAGAGATTGGTATTGATTATAATTACTAATATATTTTATGCCAACATGTAAAAATAGTATGGTGGCTCTTGGTATCATCGTGCTTGCTAGGTGGAGCCGTGTTAATGCATACTTCCTTCCTCCAAAATATTGCATCGATTCTTACATTTGCTATCTTGGACTCTCAAATTCCTTGCAATTTTATTCTTCTTGTCATGGATTTATTTGCACATGTCTAAACCAAAAACTTTCCATCCAACTTCTCCCAAACCCTTTATCCCAAACTTCTCTCCTATTGACCTTTTCTTATACAAAACCCTACCGTCTAGTTCCTCCCCTCCTCTTAACCTTGTGCCGTTGTGAAACCTTGTGATATAGTTTCTTCTATCCTTCCCATATTGTGACTTCTAAGTTCACCACAAGTGTTCAAATAATCCCATCTGGCTCTTTGGACCTTACTAGATTTTTGTTTACCAAGTAATGTTGATGTGAAAGAGAGATCCATAACTAGTGGGAATGTAAAAGTTTACATTGATGTATACATTATCCATTCAAATTTTTCTTTTTTGTGTGTAATCGCTAGAGTCTTGAACACCAATTCGTAGATCATAATAAGAGATGTGTTATTTAAACTATGAATATGATGAGATAAGGTGATGTGTTATTTAAACTGTGAATATGATGAGATAAGGTGATGTGAACATGAAGCAAAACAACTTATGAGACTTAGGACATCAAAGAAACACAGATGAAAGAAAACATGTAGTGTAAGATTGTAAAAAATAAGTTGGATAAGAAAAGAGTACCAATGCAATGACATTCATGAACATGATGCCATCTACCAAATGTACCCACAATAGTACGGAGATATATGAGATACGTTGTAAAGGATGATAGAATTATGAAAATCGAGTGATTAATTTCAAAGTTAACAAATGAGACTAGGAGGCCTGTAGTAGATGAGGCATTGCAATGTGAATATGATCAATCAATGGACAAATACATGATGTTTTTCAAAGATCAAATACATAAGTAGGGTTTTAAAAAATGGTAAGAATGAAAAGCATACATTTGAAAAGGAAAAAAAAAAGATTTCTTGACTTTTTTTGTTAATTTAAGAAAAATACAATCTAGGATCATATAACACAATTTTAAGAGAAATACAAATGAGACTAGGAGGCTTGTAGATGAGGCATTGCAATGTGAATATGATCAAGCAATGGACAAATACATGATGTTTTTCAAAGATCAAATACATAAGTAGGGTTTTAAAAACTGGTAACAATGAAAAACACACATTTGAAAAGGAAAAAAAAATGCAATGTGAATATGATCAAGCAATGGACAAATACATGATGTTTTCCAAAGATCAAATACATAAGTAGGGTTTTAAAAACTGGTAACAATGAAAAACACACATTTGAAAAGGAAAAAAAAAGATTCTTGACTTTTTTTGTTAATTTTAGAAAAATACAATCTAGGATCTATATAAATTTAAGTTTTTGTTACACTTTAACTATATATAACACGATTTTAAGAGAAATACAAAGATGAATGTCATTATATATAAGAAGTTATATTCTTGTGTGGAGGTAATAAGGTGATGACAGATTTAATGGCTCCTATTAGTGTGAGTCAATGTGTCATGTCATAAACTATATTCTACACAAATAAGTAAACATATCCGAAGTAAGATGAAAAAGTCTGTTAAAAACATTTATAAATACTATGGTCCTGATGTGATGTTGGTTGTAACAAGCATTACAGAAGAATAGAAAAAATCACTAAAGGAAATACTTCAATACTTAAAAAAGTAAACTAGATTTTAGGGATCTGTAACTCTGTACATATACTCCCTACATTTTTTGGCCTATATTTTGAAAAGATGCAGGGGAGAAGAGAGCTTGAGCTCTTGCAACCACACACACACTCACAAAATCCTAAAAGAGAACACAAGGTGAGAGGCTGAAAATCTTCTTCTTCTTCACACAATACTCAACACACCATATACAAAGATAAGAGTACACACAATATGAAAAGGTACTCAACCAAATACATACTAGGGTTCTCTATAGTGTGAACCCAACTAAATGAGCTGACGCTATAACTATGCCAGTCTCTAGAATGGCTATCACACAGCCTGTCATCCCACAGGCCGCATATCACCCATGATCTCACCAACCATGCCAGTGGTTTAAGTGTGGGACCTATCCCCCAGGTGGATCATCAGTGTCCACCGTCTCACTAGATGAGCTTGATATCTCAACACTCCCCCTCGAGCTCAACTCCATCTCATGTACACCAAGCGAAGCCCTGAATCTGTGAAGCTTCTCGGTATCCAATGCTTTGGTGAAGATGTCAGCGTCCTAATCCTATGTGCTGACATAAACAAGGTCAACATCTCCTGCCAAAACCTTCTCTCTGACAAAATGGTAGTGGACCTATTTATGCTTCGTGCGAACATGAAAGACTGGGTTCCTGGTTAACTATATACTGCTAATGTTGTCACAAAAAATGACAACTTGTCTATCCACTGATAGACCCAAATCTGCTTGTAGCTTTCTCAACCAAGCTACCTCACATGCTGCCATAGCAACACCTCTGTACTCGGCCTCTGTACTGGATAGAGCAACCGTAAGCTGCTTCTTGCTACTCCAAGTCATAGCAGCACTCCCCAAAGAAAACATGAATCCACTAGTAGATCTTCTACCTGAGATACTACCAACCCAATCAGCATCTGTGTATCCATGTACACAAATCTCTATCCCAATTTCATAAAATAGTCCACAATGCAAAGTAGACCTCACATACCTCAGTATACGTCTCAATGCATCCAAATGCGGCTTTCGAGGAACTCGCATAAACTGACTCACCAACCCAACAGCATAGCTCAAATCTAGCCTAGTGATCGTCATGTAGATCAAGCTTCCTACTATGCGCCTATACATAGTAGGATCCTCAAAAATCTCTCCTGAATCTGCACTCAACTTGCCATTTGGATCCAATGACACTTACAGCCTGTCATACCATACTTGGACAACATGTTCAAGCCATACTGTCTCTGTAGTAATCCAATACCATGTAGTGACCTAATCACCTCAATGCCCAAGAAATATCTGAGCTCCCCGAGATCCTTCATCTCAAACTTCTGTCTAAGCAAGATCTTTACATCAAAGATCTCTGCATCATGGTCCCCCGTAATGATCAGGTCATCTACATAGATGACAACAAGCACAACCCCTCTATCACTGTGTCTCACATACAGCGAGAAATCTGCATTGGCTACATGAAAGCCAACAGTGACAAGATATTCAGAAATCTTGTCAGACCATGCTCTTGGTGCTTTTTTTAAGCCATACAAGGCTTTCTTCAACCAGCAAACATGCTCGGGGTGACTCACATCCTCATAACCAGGTGACTGCAACATATACACCTCTTCTTGCAAATCCCCATGCAAGAATGCATTTTTTACATCCATCTGATGTAAAGACCATTACTTTGATGCAGCCACTACTATCACAACTCACTGTTGCCATCTTGACAACTGGAATAACAGTTTTCTCATAATCAATGCCATATGTCTGCGCATATCCTTTGGCTACCAATCTAGCCTTGTACCTGGTTATGCTTCCATCACTGTTATGTTTTATTTTGTACACCCACTTGCATCCAATGGCTTTCTTGCCTTCAGGCAATTGCACTTAATCCCAAGTCTCATTTCCATATAATGCAGTAACATTTTCTATTTTTGATACCGATGAGACTTTTCTAATATTTCTGCCAATTGCTTGGCCTAGGTAAAGGTACCAGATGCTACCTAGGCATGCCGATAGCTTCTAATGCATGTCGATAACTACCGACATGCACTGGGAGCACCCAATGTATGCTCGCTGCTACCTAGGTATGCCGGTAGCTTCTAATGCATGCCGGTAACTACCGACATGCACCGGGAGATTCCAATGCATACCGAGTACTATCTAAGCATATTGATAGCTAACCGGCGTGCACCGGAAGCACCCAATACATGTCAGGTGCCACCTAAGCATACTGGTACCTTTCAATGCATGTTGGGTGCTACCTAAGTATGATGATAGCTACTACCAGCATGCACTGGATAACTGCCAACATACACCGAGAGCTACCGACATACACCATGAGCACCCAATGTAAGCCGAGTGCTATCTAGACATTCCGATAGCTTCTAATGCATCCACTGAAAGCTATTGACATGCACCGGGAGCACCCAATGTATGTCAGGTGCTACTTAGGCATACTAGTAGCTTCTAATGTATGTCGATAACTACCGACATGCATCGTGAGCTCCCAATGCATGCTAGGTACTACCTAAGTATGCGGATAGTTATCGACATGCATCGACAGCATCCAATGCATGTCGGGTGCTACCTAGGCATGCCAGTAGCTTGACATGCACCAAGAGCGCCCAATGCATGTCGGGTGCTACCTAGGTATGTCAATAGGTACGGATGCATGCCAATAACTATCGACATGCAGTGAGCTATCGACATACACCGACAGCACCCAATGCATGCTGGGTACTACCTAAGTATGTTAGTAGCTTCTAACGTATGCCGATAACTATAGTGACATGCACCGAGACCACCTAATGCATGCTGGGTGCTACATAAGTATACCAATAGCTTCCAATGCATGCTAGTAACTACCGACATTTATCAGGGGCATCCAATGCATGCCGCGTGCTACCTAGGCATGCCGATAGTATCCAATGTATACCAATAACTATTGACATACATCGGCAGCTACTGATATGCATCGGGAGTACACAATGCATGCCGAGTGCTCCCTAGATATGTCGGTAGCTTCTAATGTATGTCGATAACTACCGACATGCACTGGGAGCTCCAAATGCATGCAGGTGCTGCCTAAGTATACCGATAGCTACGAGCATGCACCGAGAGCACCTAATGCATGTCAGGATGCTGCCTAGACATGCCGATAGCTTCCAATGCATTCCGATAACTACTCACATGTATCGAGAGTTACCGAAAGCACCCAGTGCATAACTAGACATGCTAGTAGCTTCTAATGCATGTCAATAACTACCGACATGCATCAAGAGCTATCGACATGCACCGAGAGCACCTAATGCATGTTGGGTGCTACCTAAGCATGCTGATAGCTTCTTGAAGCTCATAGAGATACACTACTAAGAAACCCTATGTATCATGTGCATTCAAGGGGTATTTAAAAAATTCCTTGTGATTTTTTAATAAATAAAATAACCCTTTTTTATTTATGAACTTACGAGTTTTTTAAAAAAATGATTTAAAAATCCCTTTTGTAAATACATTTCTATAATTTTACCTTAAAATTTAGAATTAAAAAACCCCATTCATTTAAACTCATGTGGTATACTTACATATTTTTAAGAGAACCCCCCAAGCATGAAACTAAGATGAATAACGTTTTTTTAAAGCTGGGCAAACTGACAAGTTCTGTGAAAACTCTAGAGTTTGCTCCAACTCTTTTTTTTTTGCAAGTTTATTTTCGCTGCTCAGTAGTGTTATTAACAACGTTCTTTCGTTGCACGTTATTTTGCTGCTTAGCAAAGTATTTTCGTTGCTGAGCAGTGATCCCTTGCAACGAAAATAGTAGCGTTTCTAACAACGAATTAGGCCCGACATTTTCATATCCTTTTAGTTATTAAAGCGCCGCTATTTTCGCTAGTAGACCCTCATTTTGTTGTAGTGGATGGTGAAAATTTATAGCACCTTATCCTTCTCTAGTTCTCTCAAATGACACTATTACAATAGCACAAGTCCCTACACCATTACCGGAGAGAAGCTAACCAAGAAAGAGACAATGACAAGCACTCTCTAGTGGCTTAAAGAAGACCAGAGAAAAGCTCTCATCTCCATTCATGTGAACCTCCTACAACATCTCATCATCAACATCAATGTTGGTATGTCTATATAAAATGGCGTTTTATTTTCTTATGTGGAGCAATGACATTAGCTCCAGCTTCTTTGTTTGACGATCTTTAAAAATCCCCACTACATCAACTTATAGTGGCAACAAAGCTCCGAGCATTAACAATATCATCAAATGTGGATCACATTAGCAGTAGCACGATGCTCGTGATCTCATCCCTCATCGTTCACCGTCTCTTTTTCATTTTCATTCGCTATGCAGCTTCACCTGTAAGCTTATAATTACACTGATTTCCTTGTGGCAAGGAGCTTTGTTAAATTTAATTGTGTTTTTACCACCCCCTACAAAATGGTGTTGCTAAATCTTTATAAGAAAATGAGACCGCAAAATTCAAGGGAAGGAGATTGAGCCATAAAAAAATGAATACTTAGGGTAAAATGGGATCTCAAATAAGACAAACTAAGGATCCCTACATGTAGGTGTGGTGGGGTGTGGCTATGATCATGCAATGCAAAGTGTTTTTGTGTTTCTCCCACAAATCATTGAAATTGAAACTTGCTATCAACTTTGATGACAAGCTATTTTTTTGAAAAATTCTGGCCTTCACAATGTGCATGAGCTCCTTGTGCATGGTAGTGGTAAGGTGTTGGGGGTTCATCAAACGGGTAGGCTTCTCCTTGTAGCCGACCATGATATAGTCATGATCTCTATGTCCATTCAGTAAGAGCTTCTTTATCAATCGAGATGACATTTTTATGAAAGATTCTTTAAGGCAGATACACAACATGCATAGCATAATCAGCTTCGTTTTGCCTCAAGTGTGTATAAGAACCTGGAGCTCGCGAACTCGGAGAGTCTGCCGGTGGCGGAGAAGACAATGGCCGCCACCTGGGCGTCGCAACGGGCGGAGAGCTCGTAAGCCTTCTTAAGGAGGCTGTTGCGGCGCTTACAGAAGCTGACTTGCCTGTGGGCGGTGTTCCCGGCCGATTCTTGGGATGGGGAACTTGGGCACCTTCTTATTGAGAGCTCCACCTCGAGGGCTGTTGTCTTGATTCACCTCCATAAGAGGCAGACGCAGCGTCTGCTGCTGCTGCATAAGCGTGGGCGGTCGCCTTGCTCTGATGCTGCTGGGGCTCTATGTGTGTTAAGCATGGCCAATTGCAGAGGGGCCGGGTGTGGCCTGCCGAGGATGGAAAGCAAGTATAATAAGAGGCAACAGAAGACGAACAAGAGGAGTGCTGCTTTTCTGCCTGCTGTGTGGAGTGAGAAATTGAAGGGTTGGGAGGTGGACGTTGCGAGAAGACGACGTACTGCTATCTCATTTTTAAAATAGATTAGCCAGGTAGTGGGGCATTTTGATGGGCAAGAGGCCGTCTGCAGCACGTCCTGTATCGTACGCTCTCCCTCTCCCTCTCCCCCCCCCCCCCCCCCCCCTCTCTCTCTCTCTCTCTCTCTCGCACTGACTGCCGGATGTGCGTGGCTTCAAAGCTTTGTGCCCGGCCAACACCTCATTTTTCCCTTAGCAAATTGGCAAACCCCACGTCCTTCAACCCATGTGTTGTTTGTGTACGCAAAGCCAGACACCGGTAATATAAAAGTTGACACAACACCACATGATAATTCACAAATAAAAGTTCTACAACGTATTATCCACAAGTCAATAGGAGAGAAACCTTTTTTTAGAAAAACATAAGTCAATAAGAGAGAAACCTCTTTTTAGAAAACATACACGCTTCCTCTTTTTGAAACAAATAGCCATACTTTTTTGAAAATTTTATGCCACTATTCTTTTTTTCCAGATGGTTCAATTCTCAAGGACGTTCTCCATTGGCTATTTTGAATCATCAACCGACCCAAGGTTAAGGTTAAGCACACCTTCCCCTAATTCAACAATCGACCCAAGGTTAAGGTGAGGCACACCTTCCTCGAATGCTGGAGTGAGATATCGATTCTGTATAAGTATTCCCTCTCTCCACACCTTACAAACTATCTTTCTAAAATGCTTCACACAAGCTAGGAATGCCATACCATTTTAATGCCCTAAACATACTTTATAATGAGTTTATAATTCAGCTTTCTTTACCTTCTCTTTATGCTTTTTCACCCATAGGCATAGATGGAATACACCAAGCATACATGTACTTCATCATTCCATTTCCAAACATCTTTACCTTCTCTTCACGCTTTCAAAACAAAATTTACCTTCAAGTGCTAGAAATCCTTTAGATGTTGCGATATATTAATATACTTTTAACTTTTATTTTTAAGAAAATCAACTAATTTGAAAAAATACCGCAAAAGTGTTTGACAATTGTAAAGTTGAGACATGACTGTCACTACAAAGCCATGTAGCAGAATGTGACATTTCATAGTCATTACCTCCAGTTCACTAAAGTTTTTTCATTTGAAGGTTGATATAGGCTTGACAAAGCCAATGTGACATTTCATAGTCATTACCTCAAATTCATTGAAGTCTTTTCACTTTAAAGGCTAATATAGACTTTCATTGGAAAGCCTTGACAACCCTTCTTTCATTGGAAGGATGAAAATAGTACTTAAGTATTGATATTTTGATTCATTCCAAAATGTGTATATATGGATGAAAAGATATTCCTTGTGAAGCATTCCTTCAAAGATAAGTAACACATTATAATCTAAAAACAAACTTATGTAACTTTCTTCGTTACAGAAGATGTCACATTGTGATGTTGTGACATTTTTTCATTTATTCACCTTTTAATAATATTCAAAGAAAACTCAAGATAAAATATGTAATTAACTCTATCAAAGAGTGGTTTATGTATTTCACTAGGTCAACACCCATAAATTAAAACACCCTAACATTTCCACTCTAATACAAAATCTTTAATTTACAAATTTATTGCAATATAATGAGTATCCTTACAAGTAAGCATTGTCAGAAGAAATTCTACTCAACATTGATTAAAAAACCAAACATGTGATGTTTATTAGTAGGATACATTCACAACCCAACAAGTTTTCACAATTTAACAAACACTTTAAATTACAAAATTATTGAAATGAGAATGCTTACAAAGTAAGCATTGTTTACAATGCTTACAAAGTAAGCATTGTAAAAAATAATTATATTCAGAATGTTGATTTAAAAAAATCAAATATGTGTGATGTTTATTAGTAGGATACATTCATTTTTAAGAAATATTATGTGTGATGTTTATTAGTAGGAAACATTCATTTTTAAGAAATATTTTGATGAAGAAAAAATATTACTATCAATGCTAAAATAACCATAATTTGTTAGTTTCTTAAGATAGAAGGTATTTTAAGAGAGGAATATTGATGGACTACTCTTTATTTACAAGGAGTAGCTTTATAAACACACTAATGATATTTAACACACATAGCTACCAAATTTTAAAAAAGTCATTTGCAATACATTTTTCATAAAAGAGATTATTTTAGTCAAAGAGAATTGTAAGGATATTAATATCAATAGTTTTTCATAAAGTAGGATATTTTAAATACAAGAATCTTTTCTTGAGCACGTAGTCTAGTGAAAAAGGGGGTGATATTATTAGGTTCAAGCCCAATTTTGATCCTCATTATGGAGTCGTTATGCTACATCGTGCATGATGTCTACTATAAGGGCACAAGGAGAGGACTTATGCATGTGGGTGCATGTAGATATAGAAACAAACTCTCAAAAAAGTCATTAAAATATTTGTGATAAAAACAGATGCATGTATAAAAGTACTTCCTTATAATTTAAATTTTATGTATGAAGACACAAATGACAGTGGATTTTGATAAGAAAAATGTATGTAATTAATTTGAATTTCAATACAAAGCTTACTATTTATAAAACGTGAAGAGGTGCATTATGAAGCAATCTCTTAGTAGTTTGAATGTACCTAGATAATCTTGAAATATGATGCATATTAATAAAAGAAAAATATATGAACATATATGCACATAGATCATCTTTTTATGTGAGCATGCCAGTGTGGACAGAATCACATGCCGTTTGTGAAAATCGACCTCCAATGCTCCAACTTTTTTCTCTGGAGCACTGAAACTTGTGGAGTAAAGTTGATGTTTTGCATCACCTTTGATGCAAAACATCAACTTAGGCTAAAAGCTGATGATCAACTTTTTCCCAAAATTTGATGTTTTGTATCAATGATTCAAAACAATATCTTTTGTGAAAAAGTTAATGTTTTGCATGAAGTTGATACAAAACATCAAGTTTTGTGAAAAAGTTGATGTTTTGCATAGAAAGTTGATGTTTCGCATCAAGTGATGCAAAACATCAACTTTTAACAAAAACGTTGTTGCTCTGTATTAAGTTGACCGCCGTAAATGTTGTAGGTAAAAGATCCTTACCATGTGTAGCAACCAACAGGATTCAAACCCAAGCCCCTACTTGTTGATGTTTTGCATCAAGTTGATGCAAAACATCAACTTTTTACAAAAACGTTGTTGCTTTGTATTAAGTTGGCCGTAAATGTTGTAGGTAAAAGATCCTTACCATGTGTAGCAACCAACAGGATTCAAACCCCTACTTGATACTTTACAAAAAAGCATTTTGGAAAGTATAAATATTTTTTTCTTAACTTGAGATTTTTCATGATTTTTAAACTCATTTAATAACTTGAATTACTATTTTAATCCCTTTTTCCAACATCAAGGACACATTTTTTCTTTAAAAATGAGAGTGTAATGTTTTTAAAATTAGATAACTTTTAAATATAAGCTTATTTATGATATTTTAAATTCTCTATAAATAACAAACTCGTCCGAAAAAATGTATATCTTATCAGTTTGTAAATTGTGATACTCAAAAGCTTCAAAATGAATTTTAATACTACTCTTATCAAGAGCCAAAATCTTGGGGGATTCACTATAAGTAAACCCTCTGTATCACGTGCGTTCAAGGACTATTTTAAAAATTCCTTATCTGTGAAATTTTCATGAATAAAACATACCTTTTTTCTATTCAACTTGTGAATACCTCCCTTAAATAGTACCCTTCTGTATGGTAAAAAATTATGTAAAAAAGGAACTTTAAAAATCTCTTCTTTTGAACCCACGTGCTACGCTTACATATTTATGAGTGACCCCCCCAAAGCCAAAATATGGTTTTATAATTAAGATAATAATTATATCAAGATAATAATTTTATAATATATTTATAAAAACTGATAGTTTTTTATATTTGCACTTTGTAGCACATCCTTAATTGTGCTAGCATGGCAGTAGACCCAAGGATTCTCAACCTCACATGCACACATAGAAGAAAAAAATGTATTTGTGGATAGTGAAGAAGAAGATGCCTCGTCTACCTTCTCAGGGGGAAAGGCACATCAACTAGTGATGGTGATGGTATAGATGGCAGTGATCATGAGGCACCATAACTATGCCATGAGCTATATGTGCAGAGAATAGCTTCTTTTTAGGGTTATATGATTTTTTTTCTAGATTCAAGATGGCAATGATAAACAATTTCTCTATTTTGGCATGTTTTTGAAAACTTATTCTTAGATTTTCAATTATAATCTCAAAAATTAAGTACATTTGGTAGATGGCATCATGTTCATGTCATCGCATTGGTAATCTTTTCTTGTCCAACTTATTTTTTACAATCTTACATTGCGTGTTTTCTTTCATCCTTGTTTCTTTGATGTCCTAAATCTCATAAGTTGTTTTACTTCATGTTCACATTGCCTTATCTCATCATATTCACAGTTTAAATAATGCATCTCCTATCATGATCTACCAATTGGTGTTCAAGATTCTAGAGTTTGCACACAAAAAAGAAAATTTTGAATGAATCATGTATACATCAATGTAAACTTTTACACTCCTACTAGTTATGGATCTCTCTTTCACATTTGCATTGCTTGGTAAAGGAAAATCTAGTAAGGTCTAAAGAGCTGGATGAGATTATTTGAAGACTTGTGGTGAACTTAGAAGTCACAATATGGGAAGGAGAGAAGAAAATATATCGCAAGGTTTCACAACGGCACAAGGTTAAGAGGAGGAGATGAACTAGACGGTAGGGTTTTATATAAAACACGGTCAATAGGAGAGAAGTTTGGGATCAAGGGTTTGGGAGAAGTTGGATGGCAAGTATTTGGTTTAGACATGTGCAGATAAATCCATGACAAGAAGAATAAAATTGCAAGAAATTTGAGAGTCCAAGATAGCAAATGTAAGAATCGATGTAATCTTTTGGAGGAAGGAAGTATGCATTGACACGACTCCACCTAGCGAGCACGATGATACCAAGATCCACCATACTACTTTTACATGTTGGCATAAAATATATTAATAATTATAATCAATACCAATCTCTTCATGAACCTTCACTTTGCAAGATGGCCACAATGTTTGTAATAAATGCGGCTAAAGGACACTCTAGTTTATTAGTATCACCTTGTAATAAATGCGGCTAAAGGACACTCTAGTTTATTAGTGTCACTTTGTATAATAATGACTTGATGGTTCTAAATACTATGCTCTTTCAAGAAACTCTTGAATGGCTAATATTGACTATGATTATGATGACAAGACGGGTTTAATTACGTCTCATGTATAATAAAAACTATGATGTCAAATTTGATGAAGATTTTAAATATGAGATCCTTTATCACTCAATGTCTAAGAGTTCTTTGAGAGATGAAGTTTCAATGTATGGTTTATGTTCTTTTATTAAATTAAAAATATATATTAAAGATTTATGTAAAATTTTTAAAAAATTTTCGAATAGTAACAATGTTGCAAGTAGAATAAAGCAATGAGTTAAAGGAAAAACAAAAAATAATTCATAGAATAATGTCTGAAAAATATCTGGACGATTAAGGCAAAGAGGACAAAACCCGACAACCCCTCCAGATATCCAACAAGAATAATGCTACACTCTCCCAACATCCCAAAGGAGAAGGCACTAGTAGATAGGAATGTGTGCTATGGATCTTTTCGACATCCGCGGTGCTGCAATGATGGAGTGGTGATGATGTATAGACACACAAATATTAAACAAGCTTTGTGCTAAATGACAAAAGAGCGAGATGACACCACGATAACCAAGTGAAGCAAAATGTAGTGTGAAATGTGCTTTGTTTATTGAATTTCACGTACATGGTGCTTGATTTACAAGACAAATTATGTAGCTCTTTATGATGAGAAAAAGAGAGAGAAGAAATCTTATCTAGCCACTTTTTGCTTGATGTTGATGAAGCTTTTGCGCGCTTGTCGATGATGCCCTCCATGAGAAACAATGCCCTCACTCACGGCCCTCAAGGATTCAATTTTACAATGCTTTCAATTTTTGAATACAAACTGATGAGGCTTGCTAACGCGTGACTATGTGAGTGAGTGAGTGAGTGAGTGAGTGAGTGCGAAGCTATGCTATTGCTTGTCGTCGAGAATTGCACCTGCTTCATTATTACAAAGATCTTCTCCTCCTCCGCTTCCCTCTTCACATGCAAGGAAAAGAGACAATGTTATTATGCTTTTTTTCCCTTTATTCCTCTTGGTCAAGTGGAAGCGGGAACATCCTCTTTTTAACCATGCTTTTTTTTAGAGAAAATTTGAAATAAAAAATATATATAATATGAAATTTGTCTCCCTGCAACGCAGCCGAGATCCCTTTTTTTTTTTCCTTTTTTCCCTTCGCTCTTCCGCTTTTGGACACCGGAATGAGCACACTACTCTCTCCTTTAGTGCACACGTACGGGTTGTGCTGGCGACGCTTCGTCTCCTTCTCTTTCACGATTTCGGTGCGACAGGCTGCAGCGGCGATTAACCAGGCTTGCTTCACTTCTTTGCTTGCTCGCAGCACAAAGGCCGGCACCAAAAATAGCAGCACTCCCTCTCACTTCAAGCGAACGCGTGCGGGCTGGCATTGCTTCAATGCAGGCATGCGCGCAGGCGATTCATTTCCATTCTGCATGGCGGCGATTCATTCCCAGCCACTAAGGTTTAAAGCCACTTTAAATTAAAGTGGGCCAAGCCCAGCAAGCTAAGGTTTAAAGCCTTTTTAAAGTGGGCCACTTTAAATTAAAGTGGGCCAAGCCCAGCAAGCTAAGGTTTAAAGCCTTTTTAAAGTGGGCCATTTTAAATTAAAGTCGGCCAAGCCCAGCAAGCTAAGGTTTAAAGCCTTTTTAAAAATATTAAAGTAGGCCAAGCCCTTAGTCCCACACATGCTTGAGTGCGACGCCTTGATGCTAGCTTCTTGCTTTGCTTGCAAAAAATGCTTGTGTCCCAAAACCAAGTGAGGGTACGAAGTGAAGGCATCACTCTTCAATATGCGCACGCTGCCACGCATATGCTCATGCATCAAAACATAGTGGAAGAGCGGAAAAAAATGTAACAGTGGCATCCTGCGGGGAAAGCTAGCTGGCTAGTGTGAACCTAGAATCTCTGGTTAGACTAGTGCCTTATCCATTGGGCTACAGGATCATGAGCAAATGGCTAGGATCTATAGTGAGAAAGGTAACATTTGACAAGTGAATCAATCGACGGGTCATGGATAGAATGAGAGAAGCAAAAGTGGAAGGATGGGATGACTTAAAAACCCTTAGAAGACTACCCAACTCCTCAACTCCCAAACACTTAAGGTCTTGCACTATTTCCCAAAGATCAATGTCAAAGGAATGGGTATCCACCAAGGCACGATCTAAATTTTGGGTAAAGGAACCAGAAAGGGCCATCAAAGCTAAGGACTCTGCAACACGATTTTCATGACGAGGCAAAAAGGTCAAGGAAGAAGAGGTGAAATGGGTGAAGAGGTCACGGGCTACAAGACTATAGTAGTGCATCAAAAGGTGGAGGGTGCGGGCTTGGCCATGCAACTGTTGGTGGACCACGAGTTGTGAATCTCCATAGATATGAACATGAGATGCTCCCAAAAGAAGTAGTGCTCTCAAACCAATCAAAAGTGCTTGATATTCAGCAACGTTGTTGCTCAAATGATCTCCCCAAAGAACTCCCAAAAGAATAGCATTTTCTTCAGGTGGAAATATGACAATGTCGCAGCTACCAAGTTTGTCCTTTCCCCTACATGCTCTATCAAAGTATAGACTCCAAAAAGACGTGGAAGATTCAACATCATCTGCAACTCATAAAGAAAAAGTCAATGCAATCACATCCAATAGGGCTTAATTTTATCAAAATTGGTTTTGGTAGAGAACCATGTCCCATCCATTTCTGCAAGCTGGACTTTATTGCGAGGATAAACCTCAACAATGCGATAAGGACCCGACCATAAAGGGCTCAACTTCCCAGGGAAAAGCTCATGACATGCATCATAGAGAAGAACCAATTTTCCTCTCTTAAAAGAATAGGTTTTAGCTTTCTTATCACGTTGCTTGGTTTGTCATTTCTTAGTAACCTCTTGATGTAGATAGGCTCTCAATCTCCACTCATCTAGATGCTCCAAAGTGCCCAATCTCTCTTGCAAACTCTCCTCCACAGGTAGTGTGTGCTCATGCAAAAACCTCAAACTCACCAACTCATGCTCAATAGGTAACACACATTCTTGCCCATAAACTAAAGAGAAAGGAGTGAACCCCGTGGCTTCCTTGAAAGTAGTGTTATAAGCCCAAACAGCTACTGGCAACTTCTCATCCCAATCCCTTTTATGAGTGTCCACAGTTTTTCTAGGGATAGTGACTAAAGTTTTGTTTGTGCTCTCAACTTGCCCATTAGTAGAAGGTTTGTAGGGGGTGGTTTTATCATGACGGATATTGAAATAAGTAGTGAGTTCCTCAATGACATCATTAAGAAAATGGGTCTCCCTATCAGAAACTAACTCAGCAGGTGCCCCAAAATGACAAATGATATGCTCAGTCAAAAATGTAGTAGTAGTACGTGGATCATCCTTCCTCACAGCTCTAGCCTCAGTCCACTTAGTTAAGTAATCCGTAGCAACAATGATATAAGATTTCCCATGCCTAGAAGTAGGTGTAATAGGGCCCACATAGTCAATCCCACACTTCTTGAAAGGAAGGGCAGCTAGAATAGGATTATTAGGATGCAAACGATTCTCAAGGCGGGTGACTCTCTGGCAAACATCATCACATCTTTTACACCACTCAAATGAATCTTTAAAAATAGATGGCCACCAATACCCAGCCCTCAAAATCTTCAATGCAGTGAGTTTCCCAGCGAAATGACCTTCACATGCACTATCATGACACTCTTTCAAAATGTGTGGAATTTATTCTCGTACAACACATCGGCGATAAATGCCCTCAAACCCCTTGTGGTACAAGGACCCATCAATGATGGTGAATTTCTGAGCATGCGCAACCAATCTCTTCTTCTTCGCGGCTTTGCTCATGTCAGAAGGAAACTCAAGTGTAGACAAATAATGAGCAATTTGGTCATACCACTCACGTGCATACTCAATGCGAAACAACTCAGGTGCAGGTGCAATAGGCTCATCTTTGCATGGGATTACATCAACTAAGCAATCCACTAACTTTTGCAATGCAGGAGGTTTGAATTTAAGCTCATAGTCAAAGGCCTACAACTCGACAATCCATCGTATAATACGCTCAGGGGGGGGGCTCTAATTTATTCAATAAAAGGTGCAATTAATCTTTAGAGATATAGATGATGGTGTGCTGGGTAGCTATATATGTGCGAAACTTCCTAGCACTCTCAGCAATAGCTAGACAAGCTCTCTCAACCCATGTGTAGCGCATTTCAGCATCTTTAAGCTTGCGGCTATAATATGCAATGGGGTGCATAATTTTATCATAAAGTTGTGCAATGCAAGCGGATATTACCAAATGAGAACAAGAAGAAAATAAATGATAAGGCTTGGAAGCATCAGGTGATTTGAGGATAGGGGCGGTATTGAATGCACTTTGAAGAAAAGAGAAAGAATTTTGTTGAGGTTCCCCCCAAATGAACTTTTGCTGAACTTGCAGAAGTGTATTCAGTGGTAAAATAAGATGTGCCATATCTTTAATGAAGCGGCTCCAAGAAAACCCCTTACTTGACACACGATAGTGGGTGGCAAAAATGCAAGAATAACCTCGACTTTTTGGGGATCCATAGAAATGCCATGCTTGCTAATGAGGTGACCCAACAAAATGCCATAAGTGACCCCAAACACACACTTTTTTGCATTCAAAGCTATTGATTTTTCACAGCACTCGTAAAAGACATACCTAAGGGCTGCAACAACAAGTTTATTATGCATGGTCCCAATCCCCAAATCATCCATGAAGATCTTTAAGAAATCGATCAAATCATCACGAAAGAATTCATGCTTATAGCGCTGATATGAAGCACCCGCGTTGCAAAGCCTAAACGGCATGACATGATATGCATATGTGCCAAATACAGTGGTGAAAGTAGTTTTGAGCTTATCCGCATCAGCGATAGCCATTTGATTGTACCCAGAAAAGCAATCCAAGAAAGCATATATCTCCCTCCCCGCCAAAGAGTCAAGGATTTGGTCAATAAAAGGCAAAGGGTAGTAGTCCTTTTAATGGTAGCTTTGTTAAGTTGCTTATAATCAACACATATGCGAAGCTGCTTATTCTTTTTAGGGACTACAATAATAGGAGACACCCATTCAGTGTTATCGACAGGAAAAATCAAACCAGCTTCTAAAAGCTTTTTAATTTTCGTGTAAACCCCCTCTCTATAATGCTCAGGCAATCTGCGCTGACGTTAACACACAGGTGTAAACCCCCTCTCTATAATGCTCAGGCAATTTGCGCTGACGTTGGTGCACAGGTGTAGTGTTGGGTTTAAGAGGAATGCGGTGCACAACAAGCTCGGGTGGAAAACCTCTCAACTCGGTGTAATCCAATGCAAAGATGTCCTGATACTCCCGACATAAAGCAATAATCTCCTCCCTCAACAGTGGATCTAAAGAAGTTTCCAAAAGCACAACTTTCTCATCCCCCTTTATAGGAACTCTCACAGTATCCTCCTCTCTGGCCAAAGGTGGAGTCTCCTCATCATCATCAAGGGTAATCTCAACAGAATCAAGGTAAATGCAATACGAACTTGGTGTACATAAAGAAGTAGAACTCCAGTCATCATCCCTATCTCTCAACATCAGTAGTAACCCCAGGCCTCACAATAGAAGAAGGGTAAGCAGGAAGAACCGCTCGGGAAGATCCTCTACCAAGAAGCAACCGCCCTCTAGGAATATCAATAACACAATCAGTCTTCCATATCCAAGGTCGCCCTAAAAGAAGCTGGTACTGGCCAGGTCCTGGACTAAGCCACAAAACATAACAATGAATCTCCACCATACGCCAGCGACAATCAATCTCCCAGCGACAATGACTGGCAAACCCTAGATGAAACCCTCAGCTCTCACTGGTCGATGATCACCCATACGCAAACTAGTCGCAGGAACTCCATTGAAAGATAACCCTAGCTTGGAAAAGGTAGAATAACTCAAAACATTGACGCCTGATCCTCCATCAACAATAGCATGTGGAATCACTAGCTGGTGGATCATTCACTCCACTCGAGGACACTCACGCTCAGCAAGAAGGAAATCCACTTTCTAAACAATAGGAAGATTAGGACCCACTCCCTAGGAAGAACTCAAAGCTCTCCAGTACCTCCTCAAAAGGGCTCGGCTAGAAGGAGAAGTGAGAAGGTATTGTGGAAGGGACATGGTGAGCTCTACTCGATTAAGAGCAGAAACAAGGTCAAAAGAAAGAATGGGGGAAAACAACTTACTTGGGGTAGGGCGTGGACGAGGTCGAGGTAAAGGGTCGGCAACAGGAACAGCGACATGGGTGGGTGGGTGGGTAGCAACAAGAGGTTTGGGATCTCCCTCCTCATCACCAACCTTCTCTTTTCCCTTTTGTGTGATGGCTCGCACGGGTGATGAGTCTAACTCAATCAGGTTCTCAGTGGTGGTAGGTGGTGCACTAGATGAAGCAACTGCTAGAGAGCTAGGAGATCCCCTCTGAAGTAGTGTCCAACTAGGGCCCGGGGGTTTCTTGGCACTAATATGATTATTAATGGGACCGGGGGGTGGCAAAGTGATGCTCCTATTCATCAAATGGCGCATCTCAATGTAACACATATCCTCTGTGTGCCCCCTACCCAAACATTTCTCATAAGTGCAAATAACAGTGGAGCAATCTTTGGAAAGATGGCCGGGTACATCATCTCGACACACCATGTTGGTGGGATTAGGCTCAGGGTGACGTGCAGACAATAAGTTTTGTGGCGCTTTAGAAAATTCACATCAAGAGTCACAGCCTTCACATTTTCATTAAGTTGGTTCATGTAGTTTGTCATCATGTTTTTCAAATCCCCAATACTAGACGTGGTGCTTTCATACCCATCCCCCCTTGTGATGTGCTGGACGTGGAGTGGTAGAAGTAGAATCAGGGTAAGTCACATACGATGATGGAGCATGAGGGGCAAGAACGTGATTTTGTGAAGGGGTTAGGGGAGCCACGACGCTAGAAAAGGTGGGGGTGCTAAAGGCAAAAGAGGTGGTCACTTGAAGGTGAGGTGGTACAACGGGTGGGAATTGGAATGGTTGAGTTGGTTGAAGTTGAGGCACATACGATGGGGTTGGCCAAGGTTGTTTTTACGGGGAGGGCAAAACGGGAGTATGTGGTGCTAGCCTTGGATAATACGAGGGAGATGGAGTCGTGACCTGTTGTGGCTCGTAAACACATCGATAAGAGCTCTCCACATTAATGGCAAAAGTGATGGCCGTATTCAAGTCATTTGGGGCTTGAGATCTAACCAAAATTTGGATGCTAGGGTGTATGCCTCGTAGAAACGAGTCCATGATGGTGAGTGGGACGATGTTAAAAACAGGAGTGTAATGATCAACAAAGTTCCTAAACCTTGTGGGGTGGCCACTTGTTCCACGGTCTCATGCGGGGTGATTTTGCTTGAATGAGTGTAATTGCTCTAAAAATGCGAAGAAGTTTGGAGGTTTGTGAAATTCAGCCACCAAGAATTTTTGCTCAAAATCGGCAAAGTTTGGGATGGAGTTTGGTTGTTGCTTGGTGAACCAATTTGAGGCCTCACCCTTGAGTGTAGTGCTAAAGTAATTCATCACATGCCCTTCCTCGACGATGTGTGAGGTCAAACAAGCAATTTTGAAATTGTTTAGATGAACGGTGAGATCCTCCAACGGTGTCCCATAGAATGTGGGGAATGGGATAAGGGGTACATCAGGACGGGCCAAATTTGGTGGCAAAACCAAAGGTGATTGAATGGCAAATGGAGGAGGAAGTGGTGGTTGAGCCATAATTGAAATTGGTATAGAAATTACGACTCCAGGTGAACTCCTCCCCGATGATGGCGAAGGAGGTGAACTTTGTAATGGAAAAGTGCTAGTGGGGCTAGAGTAAAGTAGGTGTTGCTTGGCTTTCTCCCTTTTATAGTATCTCTTAGTTTGGTCACTCTCTCTCAAGCTATCTTGCCAATCTTTGGCACTTTGCATAATCCCCTTTCCAAGTAGGTTCATGTCGCGGAACCAAGACTAAGTCAAGGTCCCACCAGGCAGCGTGCCACTGTCTGGGAAATATCTGGACGAGCAAGGCAAAGAGGACAAAACCCGACAACCCCTCCAGATATCCAACAAGAATAATGCTACACTCTCCCAACACCCCAAAGGAGAAGGCAGTAGTAGAAAGGAATGTGTGCTATGGAACTTTCCGACAACCGCGGCGTTGTAATGATGGAGTGGTGATGATGTATACATACACAAATGTTAAACAAGCTTTGTGCTAAATGACAAAGGAGCGAGATGATACCACGACAACCAAGTGAAGCAAAATGTAGTGTGAAATGTGCTTTGTTTGTTGAATTTCACGTGCACGGTGCTTGATTTACAAGACGAATTATGTAGCTCTTTATGATGAGAAAAAGAGAGAGAAGAAATCTTATCTAGCCACTTTTTGCTTGATGTTGATGAAGCTTTTGCGCGCTTGCCGATGATGCCCTCCGTGAGAAACAATGACCTCACAACCCTCAAGGATTGAATTTTACAATGCTTTCAATTTTTAAATACAAACACTTACGAGGCTTGCTAACGCGTGACTATGTGAGTGAGTGCGAAGCTATGCTATTGCTTGTCGCCGAGAATTGCACCTGCTTCTTTATTACAAAGATCTTCTCCTCTTCCGCTTCCCTCTTCACATGCAAGGAAAAGAGACAATGTTATTATGCCTTTTTTTTTAAATTCCTTTTGGTCAAGTGAAAGCAGGAATAGCCTCTTTTTTACGATGCTTTTTTTAGAGAAAAGCTTAAATAAAAAATATATATAATATGAAGTTCGTCTCCCTGCAATGCAGTCGGGATGCCTCTTTTTTTTCCTTTTTCCCCTTCGCTCTTCCGCTTTTGGACATCGGAATGAGCACACTACTCTCTCCTTTAGCGCACGCGTACGGGTTGTGCTGGGGACGCTTCGTCTCCTCCTCTTTCACGGTTTCGGTGCGACACGCTGCAGCGGCGATTAACCAGGCTTACTTCACTTCTTTTCTTGCTCGCAGCACAAAGGCCGGCACCAAAAATGGCAGCACTCCCTCTCACTTCAAGCGAACGTGTGCGGGTTGGCGTTGCTTCGATGCAGGCATGCGCGTTAGCAATTCATTTCCATTCTGCATGGCGGCGATTCATTCCCAGCCACTAAGGTTTAAAGCCACTTTAAATTAAAGTGGGCCAAGCCCAGCAAGCTAAGGTTTAAAGCCTTTTTAAAAAAATTAAAGTGGGCCAAGCCCTTAGTCCCACACATGCTTGAGTGCGGCGCCTTGATGCTAGCTTCTTGCTTGCAAAAAATGCTTGTGTGCCAAAACCAAGTGAGGGTACGAAGTGAAGGCATCACTCTTCAATATGCGCACGCTGCCACGCATATGCTCATGCACCAAAACATAGAGGAAGGGTGAAAAAAAATGCAACAAATAACGCAACAACTTAATGGGAAAACCAAACTAAATACAAAAAAAGAAACAGAGATAGATGTGTAAAGCCTATTAGGCGAAGCCACAACCAACATCATCACTCACCATGACATTATCCCTTTATTCTTTGGCTTTGGCAACATGTGTTATGTGTTGCTCTAGGTTAGTTTGGCATTTTTGAAAAGATTTAAGGCAGAAGAGAGCTTGAGCTCCTGCAAGCACACACACACTCACAAAACCTTAAAAGAGAACACACAAGGTGAGAGGCTGAAAATCTTCTTCTTCTTCACTCAACACTCAACACACCATATACAAAGATAGGAGTACTCAATATGAAAAGGTACTCAACCAAATACATACTAGGGTTCTCTATAGTGTGAATCCAACTAAATGAGCTCGCGCTATAACTATACCAGTCTCTAGAATGGCTATCACATAGCCTGTCATCCCACTGGCCGCATATCACCCATGATCTCACCAACCATGCCAGTGGTGTAAGTGTGGAGCCTATCCCCCAGGTGGGTCACTAGATGATCTCGATATCTCGACACTCCCCCTCGAGCTCAACTCCATCTCAGTGTCCACAACCTCACTAGATGAGCTCGATATCTCGACACTCCCCCTCGAGCTCAACTCCATCTCATGTACACCAAGCGAAGCCCTAAATCTACTGAGCTTCTCTGTACCCAATAGTGAAAATGTCAGCGACCTGATCCTGTGTGCTGACATAAACAAGGTCAACGTCTCCTCCCAAAACCTTCTCTCTAACAAAATGATAGTGGACCTCGTGCGAGCATGAAAAACTGGGTTCCTGGCCAACTGTATACTGCTAATGTTATCACAGAAAATGACAACTTGTCTACAACTTGCCATTCTGATCCAATGGCACTGAGATAGGCTTACATCGTGTCATACCATACTTGGACAACATGTGTCCAAGCCATACTGTCTCTGCAGTAATCCAATACCATGTGGTGACCTAATCACCTCAATGCCCAAGAAATATCTGAACTCCCCTAGATCCTTCATCTCAAACTTCTGTCTAAGCAAGATCTTTACATCAAATATCTCTGCATCATTATCTCCCGTAATGATTAGGTCATCTACATAGATGACAACAAGCACAACCCCTCTATCAATGTGTCTCACATACAGTGAGAAATCTGCATTGGCTACATGAAAGCCAATAGTGACAAGATATTCAGAAATCTTGTCAGACCTTGCTCTTGGTGCTTGTTTTAAGCCATACAAGACTTTCTCTAACCTGCAAACATGATCGGGGTGACTCACATTCTCATAACCAGGTGGCTGCAACATGTACACCTCTTCCTGAAAATCCCCATGCAAGAATGCATTCTTTACATCCATTTGATGTAAAGACCATTGCTTTGACGCAGCCACTGTTATTACAACTCTCAGTGTTGCCAACTGGGCTGAAAGTTTCCTCATAATCAATGCCATATGTCTGCGCATATCCTTTGGCTACCAATCTAGCCTTGTACCTGCTTATGCTTCCATCACTGTTATGTTTTACTTTGTACACCCACTTACATCCAATGGCTTTCTTGCCTTCAGGTAATTGCACTAAATCCCAAGTCTCATTTCCACATAATGCATCCATCTCTCATCCATAGCTTTCTCCCAACACACATTTCCAACAACCTCATGAATGCATGTGGGCTCCACAACAACCTGCACCACTTTTGCCATGTATGCATAGTGATGTGCCACATAACCATCATAGGTAAACCTTTGCACAGGATTCTTCACTCTCCCAAATCTTCGCAGCTTTGCATTCATGGCTTCCATAGCCTTCTTTACACCAGGTGTTCTCATAGCTGCTATCCCAAGATCCTCATCAAGACTCATCTCTGAGCCACTAGACTCTCCATCAATATGAGAATGCCCTGCAAAAATATCAGGCATACTAAGGGGCTCAACCACTTTCTCTTTGCCTTTATGTGATGTACTAATCACATTTGCAGGACTGGTATTATGACGTAGCTTGCCACTCCATGGTCTATCAAACTGAACTGTCCACTCAAAGACTGTGATTGCTGACTTGCATTCTGTGCAACCACATTTCCACTCACATTAGCCCCAATAGCTTCTTTTTCAGCAGCATAACAGTTGCTCATCTCATAAAAACATCCCTGCTACCCCTCAACTCACGTGTAGTAGGGTTATAACACCTGGATCCCTTTTGCTCAAGGGAATACCCAATAAACACACATTTTTCAGATTTTGGATCCAGCTTAGTTCTCAACTTATTTGGCACATGCACATATGGAATGCATCCAAAGACTTTCAGATGAGACAAATCAGGTTTTCTACCAGTAAACCTCTCCTCTGCAGTTACATCATGTATGGCTGTAGTTAGAGTCCTGTTCATGATGTAAACTGCTGTAGAAACAGTCTCAGTCCAATAGCTATGCGGTATATTCTTCTCTCCCATCAATGCTCACGCAATCTCAGCAATCTGCTTATTTTTCCGGTCAGCAACTCCATTTTTTTGTGGAGTGTATCTACATGTAAACCATCTCCGAATACCATTCTTCTTCAAAAATTCAGCAACTCCATTTTGCTGCGGAGTGTATCCGCATGTAAACCATCTTCGAATACCATTCTTCTTCAAAAATTCAGAGAACTCGTTGGAGAAGTACTCTCCCCCTCCATCTGACCTTAAGCACTTTACATATTTCCCTGTTTGCTTTTCAACCATAACTCTGAAATTCTAAAAATGAGTGAACACCTCACCCTTCTCCTTCATGAAGTATACCCTCACTTTCCTTGTGTGGTCATCTACATAATACCTGCAGCCTCCCATAGACATGGTCTTTGTAGGACCCTATACATATGAATGCACAACATCTAGTGCATTTCTGCTCACATTTCTGTCACGTGGAAATACATGCTTTGTTTGCTTTCCAAATTGGCATGCTTCACATATTTTTTGCATACCTTCAACTTTAAACTTTGGCAGTCCTATCACAATTCCTTTAGTCTACATAGACTTCATTCTCTGCACATTCACATATCCAATTCTTTTATGCCAAATGTCTGTGTCTGCAACAATTCGTGAACCATTTGCAAACATCGCAGCACTCACTTCGAGCATGTTTACATTTAATGTAAACATTTTACCCACTTTGTTGCCTTTTGTAACCAACCTGCACTTGTCTTTAAAGTCTTACCATCAGGGTTAAACCGAACCTGCAAACCCTGCTCAGTCATCTGGCCAATTGAAACCAGATTCTTTGTTATGTTCGAAACATGAAGTACATCTACAAGGAACTTCACTTTGCCATCCTGCATAGACAATGGCACATCTCAAACATGGAAAATTGGATGAGCAGTGTCATCCATTGTTTCCACAAAACCTAGTCTTTCAAGGTTTTTCATCTCCTTGAACCACTCCCCATGACTTGTCATGTGGTTCGAAGCACCTGAATTAACATACCATACATCATCTTTATGTGCTGCTTCAACATTTTCAGACATGGCATTAACGACATGGTGCATAACAAATAACCTTTCATTATCCTCATTGTTTCTGCTTGAGGATGCATAGTTGTTTTGCTGCAATTTCCCATTTTACATGTCACCTTCTTCTTATAACAAACTGCCTGCACATGTCTAGGCTTACCGCAATAAAAGCATCCACGTGTATCATTATACTGCCTTTGCCAATTTCCACGACCTCTTTGACTCCCCCTGCCTCTGAATTGGCCTCTTCCACCTGCGTATTGTTGTTGTGAATTCTGGGACTGTTGTTGCTGCTGCTGGCCATAATTCTGATTACCTATTTGGCCACCTCCTTGGCCGTGTCCACGGCCTCCTCTACCTCGTCCTGTGTCTTGTATAATGATAAAGAGCCAATACATAACTTTTCTGGCTCCTTGGTTCCAATCCTTGAAGTCTTTCACATCTACAGCAGTCGAATTGATCTCTGGTATCTCCGGTGCCTCTTCATGTGCTCACCTTTTATGTAGTCCCAGAGTAACCCTTTCCCATCAAGAAATTTGTCAACCTGAACCTCCAAGCATGGAAGTTGTTCTTATCAAGCTTCTCAGCAACAATCTGGTTTATGCCATCATTTGACATCTTGCTAGACACACAAATTTACCAAAAACAGCACTCTGGTTGGTCCTGCACAAACTGTTGTATTTTTTGCAGCGATACTGTACTACACTCAAATGTCACAACCAGTGACCTCAATGTGCATACATACACCCAATGGCAACTGTTGACCTCCTTGTTGTAGCACACAAAATGTTTGCATAACCAATCTGTCTTTTGCAATTCTTAAAAAAGAGTTGTGCATAGAAAAGATAACTTACCCACAGTGCTCAAAATTGCCTGCTTTCTGAAAGACAGAGGTCCTAACGCGTCTGAAACGCGTTTTCGGCCTGAAGAATATTGTCCAATAGGATTGTATAGTATCCCTATAGCTTTACTCCCATGAAGAAAGCTCCTTAATTAGAGATCGTTTGCCGGTGCCCCCCGTAGGGCTCCCGACAAGGGTGTAGTCGCCAACACAAATAGGGAAGAGTAGATGAAGCTCTTACCCTCGTACCGCTTCCTATGCTTCTCTTGCTTGTAGCTCAGCCCTTAGCATGAACCAGGCTGTGATACCATGGAAAGATGCAAGGGAGAAGAGAGCTTGAGCTCTTGCAAGCACACACACACTCACAAAACCCTAAAAGAGAACACACAAGGTGAGAGGCTGAAAATCTTCTTCTTCTTCACTCAACACTCAACACACCATATACAAAGATAGGAGTACTCAGTATGAAAAGGTACTCAACCAAATACATACTAGGTTCTCTATAGTGTGAACCCAACTAAATGAGCTCACGCTATAACTATGCCAGGCCGCATATCACCCATGATCTCACCAACCATCCCAGTGGTGTAAGTGTGGGGCCTATCCCCTAGGCGGTTCATCAGTGTCAACCGCCTCAGTAGATGAGCTCGATATCTCAACAATTTTCAAACCTCTCATTCCATTTCAAAGCACTGTATTGAAACTCTCTTGCAATCGTAACTTTAGCAGCTTGATACACATATCTATTACACAAAGATTTGAGTTGCTTTAGGGCTCACTTTATGTTATCTCTAATATTTCTAGCATTTGGATTTCTCTCATTCTTGAAAGTCCTTCATCTATAAAGAAAAAAGAGTAGAGGATGAATGTCTTTATTTGAAAACATCTTACTATGGTATTTCTCTCGAGTCACAGCAAATCTTGTGTGGAATATATGATGGTAGCCATATTGTTGTGTGGCAGCAGCTACTAGGCTATTCTTAAACATTGATGGATGCGATGTAAGTAACATTTTTCAACATTATTTGGTAACTAGAAATTTTTGGGTAGCAATTGGATGGGACTAGGTTAAGTGTGTTTTGTTGCTAAATAGAGAAGAGAATTTAAATGTACTTGGCATTGCAAGACTTCAAAGAAAACACAAAAATACCTCAAAATATACAACTTGTTTGTTGGTTTTTTGAAGTCTCATGAAAGCTTTAAAATCAAGGCAAGCAAACCCACGTGATGTGAATGCTACGCTACTACTATTAAAATATTCGTAATACAACTAAAATGAATACTATATTTTTCTATATTATTAAAAAATAGATTTTAAAATTGATATTTATATACAATTGATTTTAATGTAATGAAAAAGTACTAAATAGATTATAATATTATATTATTTATATAAAAATAATAAATAGTAAATTTATCTACAATAGTAAGCTTTTAAGTTTTTTATAAATATTTTAATAAAATGACATAAAAATAATAAAATAGTGAATTAAAGTAGACTTGAAATGAAACCATATTATTTCGAATCATAATCCTCCAAAATATTCAATCCATTGTTTTACAATCAAAATATCATTCGGACTCTCCGTTGAAGACCAACTAGTCAACCAACGATATCCAAATTCAAGTTCTAATTCACATAGATAATTCCTTGTCAGTCCATCCATATCTTCCTCGACATACGCATGGGTGTCCTAGCAACCCGTGAGCCCATGCATTGCTTGGTTAGAATCCTCTAGGATCCTCCTTAGGTGTCCTAGCTCTTCACTCAGGGATCGCTTCGTCGGTCCTCGTCCATCGTACCAGAAGCGCACCAATTTTTTTTCTCTAATTAAATAAATATGCATGAATACTATAAAAGTATTTTTCATAAATATAATAAAAATCATTCTTTTAGCATAAAATATCTATACCTAGAATATGATAAGAATTTTTATTTTTGCTTTATTAAAATTACGCATAAAAATAAGATTTATCTTTTTTCTCGAAAAGTTTTTCATAGCTTTGCTGCAATTACTGGGAATGTTCAATTTTCTATTTTAAACTTAATACTTTTAATGGGAATATGATAGGAATATAAATTTAATTATGCATACATAATATAATTATAAATAAATCTTTTGATTATTCTAAAATAACCATTCCTTATTTTTAAAAATATTAGCATAACCGTCTTTCAATTTAGAATGATTTAATATGATTTTTCTTACTCATAATCAAGCATAAAGAAATTAACCATCATTTTTACTAGATTAAAAAATCATAAAAATAACTTAATTTTTTTCTCTAGCTTGTGAAGCCTAGAGTTTAGATTAAGATAATGAAATTATCATTGAGAACCATCCTCCTAAAATAATAAGGATCTAATCATAAAGATGATTAATCTTTCTAAAAGAGAGATTTTTTTAAAGAAAACAATATAATTAGGCATAAAGATTAGCATTAATCTAATTAAACATTATGAATCATTGAAGCTTGATTTCAAGAGAAAACCATTCCATTGAAATCTTCTAAAGCTTTAGAGGAGTTGAGAAGAAGAAAATCATTGACAAGAATAGAAAAAAAACCATTTGAGCTTACCCTTGATTTTGGCTTGATTCTTTGGATAGAAGTGAAGCCCACATGCAAGTCCTTGGCCACCAAGAGGGGGAGGGTGATCTCCAAGAAATTATGGAGAATAGAGAAGCTCCAAAGCTCCCAAAAGAAGAGGCAAAATAGAGGAATAATAGAATTATGCTAAATTAAAGATAATACTGGCATGTAGTTACTCAAAGATGAAAATACAAAGGAACGAGGGTCTATTTATAGGTGAGGGAGGTCACTAACCAAGTCCAACTCGGATCTAGAGGCTTTCAGCTTCAGTTTGATCCATTTTGGACAAGTTTTGGATCAGTTTGTTGGCTCCCTTTTTTATCCAGTTTGGACCAAGAGTGAGGAGAGATAAAAATATCTCATTTTTTTGAATTAAAAAAGCTAAGTAATGATGATGAAAAAGGCGCCTACTTGATGGGACTCTCCCTTCTTAGTGAGGTGTCGAAAATTCATCATTTTATTAAAATATCTCATTTTTTTACTAATAAACCTTAATTTTTAACTAATAAACCCTGTACCCAGTCAACTCTTCATCTTATGTGAGAATTTACTCATTTTTGGGATATTTTCTTTTATTATTTGTATTTTTTTTATCCCAACACTTGGATTAATCCTATTGGCCCTTTGAAACTCAAAACGTATGAGGAATTATGTTGTCCATGACTTGGAAACTACTTTCAGTAGTATATGCCCTGAAGTTGTGGAGACATTACTTACTGGGTCAAAGATTCACTTTGATGACAGATCATCAGAGCTTAAAGTGGATCTTCACTCAAAAGTATCTCAACATGCGCCAAAGAAGGTGGATGCAGACCCTGCAAGAATTTGATTTTGAAATCAAGTACCGCCCAGGCAAAGAAAATGTGGTAGCAGATGCTCTCAGCAGAAAAGCCTCCTTGCTTGCAAATACTGTACTGTTAAATCCCTTGATTATTGAAGCAAGAGAGAAGATCATGCAGGATAGATTATTTGGCCCTATTGCTACCCTACTTATGCAGGAAAGCAAAACTCCACATGAGTTGAACCGAGTTCAAGGGTACAGCCTGGATGATGGAATTATGTATTATAATCGCAGGCTATGCATTCCCAACGATGAGGGAACCAAGGGACAAATTCTGAATGAAGCCCATGATAGCCTTATTGCAGGACATCCAGGTTTTATCAAAACCTACATGTCTGCGAAGAAAGGCTTCTTTTGGCCTGGTCTAAAAAAGGATGTGCTTAATCATGTACGTCAATGTCTGACCTGTCAGAAAGTCAAGGCCGAGAGAGTAAAAATGCCTAGAAAGCTACATCCTATAATCGCAGGCTATGCATTCATAACAATGAGGGAACCGAGGGACAAATTCTGAATGAAGCCCATGATAGCCTTATTGCAGGACATCCAGGTTTCATCAAAACCTACATGTCTATGAAGAAAAGCTTCTTTTGGCCTGGTCTAAAAAAGGATGTGCTTAATCATGTACGTCAATGTCTAACTTGTCAGAGAGTCAAGGCCGAGAGAGTAAAAATGCCTGAAAAGCTACATCATTTAGACATCCCCCAGATGAAGTGGGAATGTATGAGTATGGATTTTATTACTAGATTACCTTCAATGCAATCAGGTTACAACTCCATCTTCGTGGTAGTTGATAGATTAACCAAAGTTGCCCATCTGATTCCAGTAAAAGAAACCTACACTGCAGTGGATGTGGCCAAAGTGTTTCTCAAGGAAATCTTCAGATTGCATGGCCTATCCAGAAGATTAGTAAGTGATCAAGACCCTAAATTCATGTCAAGATTTTGGACTGCATTTTTTGAAGCAGTAGGAACTTTCTTGGATCTCAGCACAGCCTACCACCCTGAGACTGATAGTCAAACAGAAAGGATAAACCAAGTAATCAAAGATATACTTCGGTCATGCTGTGGGATAGGGAACCCAAGAAGTGGCTAAGCTATCTACACCTAGTCGAGTTCGCCTACAATGCTTCTTATCACAGAAGTATTGGGATGAGCCCTTTCAAAGCTTTGTATGGACAAGATTGCTTAACTCCATTAACTTGGTCCGACCCATTGATTAGGGTCGAGATGTCCAGACAGATGCTTGATGACATGGAGCAGCACATGCAAGCAATTCGTAAAGATATAAAAGCTACCCAAGATAGACAGAAGCAGTATGCAGACAAGAAGAGGATAGACAGAGAATCCAAAGAAGCAGATATGGTTTTCATTCGAGTATGTCCCAAAAGAAATTCTCTATCTCTTGGGAAGTACAAGAAGTTATCCCCCAGATATTATGGGCCATATCTGATTACAAAGAAAGTAAGTGACTTATTCTACGAGCTTCTTTTGCCTCCTCATCTTAAAGTCCATAATGTATTTCATGTCAGTCTTCTTAAAAAGTATATACCAAGCCCGAATCATGTGCTTGATGATGAAATCTTAACTTCTTCAACCCAAGGGACAGATGGAACTCCAACCTCAAGAAATCCTTGATGTTCGTGAAAAGGTTCTCAGGAATAGAATTCTGAGAGAATTATTGGTTAAATGGAAGTTCTATCCTTTTGAAGATGCAACCTAGGAGAAGAAAGCCGATTTGTTGCGAGATTATCCCCAGTTTACGAGATGAGGACATCTCGCGTTTTTCAAGTGGGAGAGAATGTAAGATTCCTCCCCAGCCTCTCAATATGTCCAACATCTTTCCCCTGTAATCAAATCCCTCTTCACAATTATAAAAGATCTTGTTTCTAACTATTTTGACCTAGAGAGAGAAAATATTCTAGAGAGAGAATATTCAGACTTTGAATATTTTTTGGATGAAAAAATATCTCTTCTTATTAAAATAAGTTCCCTCGAAACAGAAGTTCAAAAAGATTTTCAGAAGGTGCATTTGAATTCAAGTATAATGTCTAGGCCTTATCCTCCTAAGGGTCTAGATTTTCAAAAAAAAACTCAAATTAAGGTTTTGAAGGGCCAATAAAATTCATCCAAATGTATGAAGAAGATAAATAGAAGAAATAAAGAAAATCTCCCCAAAATGAAGAGTGGACTAAGGATCAAAGGAAAAGCTTAAAAAATAGATTTTTGATACCTCACAATGGGGATTCCCCCCTCATGAATGAGGCACCTAATTCACATGTGGGGTGGAGTTCTAAATCTTCAAAAATTGAGATATTTCATCTCTCCTCTCTCCTACTTCCAGTCTAGTTCCAAAGTAAGCCAAATTGACCTAAAAATGGTCAAAAATTGACCAAACAAATTCTAGAATCAGTTTGCTTAGTTAGAAGCTCACTTTTTCGTACAAATAGAAGCCTCCCCCTTTATTGAAAAATAATAGTGTTTATGCACTGTTACTCTACTCCTACCAAGAGCCAAGAACTGTGAATTTCTTAATAAGTCAGTAGTTTTTGACCTTTCCCTCTTCCAAAGATTTGGTGGCCACTCTTGTTACAAACAAGAGTAGAACCCTTAAACCATCAAGCCAAAGAAAAGCTTCCAAAATTTATGTAAGTTAGAAATTTTATATTTTTCTTTATTCTTTTTATGCTTTTCTAATTTTTGTGTTGTTTGAAATGATAAATGGACGCTGTGCCTTGGTCGAAAGGCTTTTTTCCTCTCTTCTTAAAATCAGCCCTTCTAGTTAAGTGATAATAGTTGGAATTAAACTTTTTATATTGTTTTCTCTTTTATAAGTAAATTTTGATCAGTCTAGATTAATTTAAACTAATTAGAGTTAATTTTTAAGAAAAATTAAGTAAGAAAAATTAAAAAGTGGTCTGCCATACAAAGGAGGTTATGGCAAAATTTTTCAAAACTTTAGAAATAAGTATTATCTTTTATTATTCTAAAAGAGTAATCCCTATTATTTCTATATTCTAAAAGTGTCATTATCATGCATACAAGATGCATATTGATTATTTTTTTAATGCATAAAAGAATAATTTTTTTTATTACGAAAGTGTTACTTTCATCAAAATGAATTTTTATGCATGAAAGAAAAAAATTTTATTATGACTGTTACTTTCATCAAAATTATTTTTTATGTATAAAAGATTAATTTTTTTTTATGAAAGACTTTCATCAAAATGGATTTTTATGCATAAAAGAATATTTTTTTTATTATAAAAGTGTTACTTTCATCAAAATGAATTTTTATGCATAAAAGAATAATATTTTTTTATTATGAAAGTGTTACTTTCATCAAAATAGATTTTTATACATAAAAGAATAATTTTTGATTATGAAAGTGTTACTTTCATCAAAATAGATTTTTATGTATAAAAGAATAATTTTTTTAATTATGAAAGTGTTACTTTCATCAAAATGGATTTTTATGCATAAAAGAATAGTTTTTTTATTATGAAAGTGTTACTTTCATCAAAATGGATTTTTAATGCATAAAAGAATTTTTTTATTGTAAAAGTGTTACTTTCATCATTATTGATTTTTATGTATAAAATAATGCATTAAAAAAATTTTATTATAAAAGTGTTACTTTCATCATTATTGATTTTTATGCATAAAAGAATTTTTTTATTATAAAAGTGTTACTTTCATCATTATTGATTTGTATGCATAAAATAATACATAAAAGAATTTTTATGCATAAAAGAATTTTTTTTATATCAAAATAACAGTTCTCTTTAAACCTATGTCTAATTCCCATGAATATTGGTAAATGATTAAGTAAATACTCTGTGAAAGAAAATCCTACTGTTTCATATTCTCTAAGATGACAATGAGAAAATTCAGTGAAGCTATCGAAATCGAAATTTTAGATAAATGATTCCTCATAGGAATTTGTGATTAGTTTTAAATTCAGTAACGTAGTAATTGAAATATTTTCCTTTGATAAATATAGTTTTAGAAGAACCTTTCCAGACTCAAAACCTGAATCAGATTATAAACCAAGACATAACTCCTTCGTCAGTTTCAAGAAATGATGATGTGACCAGTTCCATAATCTACACTCAAATCACCCCACCGAATCTGAAACTAAGTTGAGACCTTTGATTTTGATCTGATGATCAGGAATTCAGAATTCGAGGAATTCTGCTTGGGAATCCAGATTGTGATCTAGAAGTCTTGGGATACAGAATTAAGATATACTCATTGTATTCAAAAGAAAATCAAAACTGAAAACTTGCATAGAAACCCTGTTTTCTTAAAAGACTGTCTTACGCCAGAATGCTGGAGGGAGCATTTGGTATGTGTGTTTTCTAGGGGAAGTTCGGTTGCAACAGTTGGCGGGGAGTGTTCAAAGGATAGCTCACGCGGCAAAGCCTGCCCAGGTCTTGACCAGCCTCGGTATGGTTAAAATGGTGCGCTTCCGGTAGGATGGACGAGGGCTGACGAAGTGGGCCCTGTGAGTGAAGTGCCAGGACACCTAAGGAGGATCCTTGAGGGTTCTGACCAAGTGATGCACGGGCTCGCGGTGCCAAAGACACCCATGCATATGTCGAGGAAGATATTGTATGATGGACCAATGTTTATTGTCATCTATTACTGGATCTCGTTGTCGATCCACTGGTCTCAACGGAGAGTCCACAGTGATACTATTTTGTGAGAAACAAAGACTCAATGGAAATTTTGAGTTATGACATGTGTAACCAGTAATTGTTTGTCAATGGATTGTTTTATAAATTAAAGTTTAAAGAGGAGTGTGTGCGTATCTAAATTCTAAAGCAAAAGTTAAGAAAGACATTCAATTATGGGTGGGTGAGTACTTGTCTGGTTCTACTATTCCAGTGGTTGGGTGGTGGCTAACCCATGGGCCAGATGGGGTTAGGCTGGAATCAGTAGAGTTTTAAAACAATAAAATTGATTAATAGGAATACGCTTAGAACTCGAGTAGTTAATTAGAATCCTAAGGACTTCTCTAAAGAATAAATCAACGGTTGTGCCAGATTCAATCAAGAAAAAAGCGTTGATTCCTTCAAGTTAAGTATGTAATAGTTTCCCTTCTATCTGGTTTATTCAGATGAAGGTTAGTTTCGTATCTTGACCTCGTTAGAAAAATCCGTTAAGAAAATAAAGATGGTGGAATCGTCCCCGCTTTTTGGGCACGGAAAATTTTCCTGGTTTCGATTTTTGGAAGTACCACCAGCTTAGTCTCGTGCCCGGACATTTGAGGGCGAGACCCCGAGTGAGAAACCCTGCCCCGCGCAAGAGGAAGGTACTTCCGCTACTACCATTCGGGAATCCGATGCGCAGAGGGGACTGTGGAATCTTACAGTTGGTATGAAAGCGCTGTTGTAAATTTACGTAACAGCAGGAGAAATTGCTTAAAAAAATTTTAAGTAAGTCTTGGAAATAATGTTTTCGCTTCTTAATATTATGTTGAATAAACTTTTTTTTTGAAAAACTTATAAATTGAATTGGAAATTATAAAGGGAAGTTCCATACTTATCCGGTATTCCAGACCTCACCCAGTCAGATAAGACATGACTGCGTTCGCATTTTAGCATCTCATCTCTTCCACTTCAACTCGAACAAGCTGAGCAAGACTCGCAAGCCATTTCAAGGATTTATATTTTCCTGACCCAGCGGAGAGACGACAACATAAGTGGTTTGCAGGGCAATATGTCCACGCCTCTTGTGACCGGTGTGCAATGTTAAGGTAGAACCTCTCATTGGCAATGATTCTGTTAAAGCTGAAAATGGTACATGGTGTCATTCTATATAATTCAACGCCTCAAAATTTCAGACTTTTATGCCAAGTCTACAGACTCCTTAGTTGCTTTATTCCTAAGGAAAAGATAATAGCTGCTCTATGTACATATTGCAACTTTTATATAAATAAAGAAATGTTTTCTGGAGAAAATTTTCCTATTGTATAAGTGATTGTTTATGGACAATCTGATAAAGAAAAAATTGTTATCGGACATATGTCATAGATCTCCAATAATATTATTGTCTTGTTTAAGAAATTGTTTTCCAAATCTCTTAAGTCTTAGGATCTTGTGGATGATATCAAAAATAAAAATCTAATAATATATAAATTTTTGACAGAATCATGAGACGAGGAAACCATGGTCGTTAGCCAGACCCTCTCTCTGAAGATGACGAGCTTGACCCTGATCTCATAGGACTCAGCCATGACCCTTCAAAGGAGAAGGGGAGAACTTTGGCAAGGCTTTGGAGAAATGGGTGGAAGCCATGGAAGAATATTTTGACATCACTGGCTATAATGAGCGGAACAAAATGGCTCTTGCCAGGCTGAAAATAGTGGAAAGAGCCAAAGAACCACTGTGACACCAACCATCTAGAAAAAAATACTCAGTCCTGAAACGATCTAAATACCTATTTGAGAAAGAGATTTTGTCCCCCTGGATTTTTGGAAATCAAAATGAACGAATTCTTAGAGCTAAAGCAGGGGAGCAAAACCATCGAGGAATATAACCAGGCCTTTGCTCTTCTACTCAAATATTCACCACCTCTAGATGAAGAGCAACTCATGGCTAGGTTCATTCGAGGAATGAATGACCTTGGATACACTGGTCAAAAAGGCCAAGCCAGTGTCCATGGCAGAAGCTATCAAAATGGCGAAGGACTTTGCCAAAGCCTTCATCGTAAAAGTCCCCCCAAAGCCAGCTCCCTCATCCTTCAAGAGATTTGAGACACCGGAAAGCTCTTCCAACTTTTTGCCTCCAAAGAGACACCAAGCTTCTAACCAAAATGTGGAGACGGGAAGCTTCCGAAATGAAGGAAAATCTTTTCCCCGAAGTACATTCTGCGAAACTTGAGCTCTCTCTAGAATGCAAAGGGAGAGACCTTCAAAGCGAGAAAAGATGCTTCGGATGTCAAGGACTTGGGCACACCAGCTCAAGAATTTTCCCTCTCCTTCTGTGGGCCAAGGAAACTAGGGTCCCAGAGCCTCGAGACGGACTCCTTATCAGTCCAATCAAGGTCCCCCACGCCAGAATTAGGGAAATCCCAAGAGAACTCCAGCTCAGCCGTCTGCCTCTGTCTAGAGTAGGCTCAAAACTCCTTCCCAGAACTGGAGCAACCAAAGAGAAACAGTTTCACCTCAGACTGCAGCAAGAGCGGTCACAATTGCAGAAGTAATGGAAGAGGAAAGAGGACAGATTTATACTACAATTGAAAACCAAGGACCAAATCATCAATTCTCCGTCATCAATTCTCCAGCTGAGTATCACGGTAAGCCTTTTAAGCTTTTGATTGATTCAGGCAGTACTCATTATTTCATTTCCCCTGGATGCTTACGTAAGCTAGTCTTAGATCAGAAATCAGGGAAACCTATGCAAGTTGAATTGGCAAGTGAGAAGATTCTTTTCACTCACATTGAAACAGATCGTATTTAGTTCAATCTAGATGGAAATTTAATTGATTGTCAGTTCAGAGTTATACCTTTGGGAGTTTTCGACGGGATCCTTGGAATGGATTGTCTCCACAAAAATCAAGCTGACATTCACTGTCATAATGGAACCATTTCCTTCCGTGACCTTCACAGAAACAAAGTTCAAGGAACCGGAATTTCAGGATCCCCAAGTCTACAGTTAGTAAAGGCTTCTAAGTTACTAAAAGGACTTAGAAAGAAACAGTGCATTTATCTTGTCAAAATGAATCCGGTAGTCTCAAAGTTAAAAGCTAAAGAGCCTGAATGGTTAAGTGATTATGATGATTTATTCCTAGCAGAGCTAACAAAGATGCATCCAATTTGGGAAGTAGATCATGTGATAGAATTGACCCCTGGAGCTTAGTCAAGTAGCCCTGCGCACGTACAAAATGCCAGTTCCTGAAGCCATCGAACTCAAGGAATATCTTAGACAGCTGTTGGAACAAGGGTTTGTAAGACCCAGTGTTTCACCTTGGGGTGCGCCAGTCCTCTTTCAGAAAAAGAAAGATGGAACGCTAAGACTCTGTGTGGAAATTCCTACACGGTCTACATCCACCTTCTTTGGCGCATGTTGAGATTCTTCTGAGTGAAGATCCATTTAAGCTCTGCAGTGAATCTTTGACGCAGTAGGTAATGTCTCCACAACTTATGGGCATATACTACTGAAAGTAGTTTCCAAGTCATGGACAGCATAATTCCTCTCATGCGTTTTGAGTTTTTGGGATTCATAGGCCACTACATGACCTTGCTGCATGAGTGCACCTCCCAAATCAAAACCACTGGCATCAGTTACTACCTCAAAGGGTAGAGAGAAATCTAGCAACTTAAGGATGGGATTGGTTAGTAAGGCGGTCTTCAACTTATCAAAAGCACTCTGACACCTGGCAAACCATTGAAATGGAATAATCTTCTTGAGAAGATTAGTCAGGGGAGAAGCTATGAGAGCATACTTTGGTATAAAAATTCTATACCAACCAGTCAATCCCAAGAATCCTCTGACTTCTTTCACTATCTTTGGTTCAGGCCAATCTATGACTTCTTGGACTTTTGCGAAATCTGGAGAAATTTCATCTTTTGATACCAAAAAGCCCAAGTATTCAACATGGTCGGCAAAGAAAGTGCATTTGCTCTTTTTGGCAAAGATTTGGTGCCTCCTTAGAATCTCAAGAACTTTTCTTACATGAGTTTCATGGTCAGCTGCATTCTTTGAGTAAATCAGAATATCATAAAAAAAACAAGAACAAAATCATCCAAGTATTCTCTGAGAATGTCCTGCATTAAGCGATTGAATGGCATTTGTCAATCCAAATGGCATGACAGTGAATTCATAATGCCCATACCGAGTATTGATGGATGTCTTCGTGATATCTTGCTCATTAATCTTGATTTGATAATACCTTGATTTGAGATCTATCTTTGTGAAGATCTGGGCTCCACTTAGCCTGTCCAGAAGCTCATCAATTCTGGGGATAGGATACTTATTCTTAACTGTCAGCAGAGCTGATTTAGACCTCTAAATTTTGAAATCAAGTACCGCCCAGGCAAAGAAAATGTGGTAGTAGATGCCCTCAGCAGAAAAGCCTCCTTGCTTGCAATTACTGTAGTGTCAAATCCCTTGATTATTGAAGCAAGAGAGAAGATCATGCAAGATAGATTCTTTGGCCCTATTGCTACCCTACTTATGCAGGAAAGCAAAACTCCACATGAGTTGAACCGAGTTTAAGGGTACAGCCTGGATGATGGAATTATGTATTATAATCGCAGGCTATGCATTCCCAACTATGAGGGAACCAAGGGACAAATTCTGAATGGAGCCCATGACAGCTTAATCATGTACATCAATGTCTGACCTGTCAGAAAGTCAAGGCCGAGAGAGTAAAAATGCCTGAAAAGCTACATCATTTAGACATCCCCCAGATGAAGTGGGAATGTATGAGTATGGATTTTATTACTAGATTACCTTCAGTGCAATCAGGTTACAACTCCATCTTCGTGGTAGTTGATAGATTAACCAAAGTTGCCCATCTACTTCTAGTAAAAGAAACCTACAATGCAGTGGATGTGGCCAGAGTGTTTCTCAAGGAAATCTTCAGATTGCATGGCCTACCCAGAAGAATAGTAAGTGATCGAGACCCTAAATTCATGTCAAGATTCTGGACTGCATTTTTTGAAGCAGTAAGAACTTTCTTGGATCTCAGCACAGCCTACCACCCTAAGACCGATAGTCAAACAAAAAGGGTAAACCAAGTAATCAAAGATATACTTCGGTCATGCTGTGTGTGGCAGGGAACCCAAGAAGTGGCTAAGCTATCTGCACCTAGTCGAGTTTGCCTACAATGCTTCTTATCACAGAAGTATTGGGATGAGCCCTTTCAAAGCTTTGTATAGACAAGATTGCTTAACTCCATTAACTTGGTCCGACCCATTGATTAGGGTCGAGATATCCAGACAGATGCTTGATGACATGGAGCAGCAGATGCAGGCAATTTGTAAAGATATAAAAGCTGCCCAGGATAGACAGAAGCAGTATGCAGATAAGAAGAGGACAGACAGAGAATCCAAAGAAGCAGATATGGTCTTCATTCGAGTACGCCCCAAAAGAAATTCTCTATCTCTTGGGAAGTACAAGAAGTTATCCCCTAGATATTGTGGGCCATATCTCATTACAAAGAAAGTAGGTGACTTAGCCTACGAGCTTCTTTTGCCTCCTCATCTTAAAGTACATAATGTATTTTATGTCACTCTTCTTAAAAAGTATATACCAAGCCCGAATCATGTGCTTGATGATAAAATCTTAACTTCTTCAACCCAAGAGATAGATGGAACTCCAACATGAAGAAATCCTTGATGTTCGTGAAAAGGTTCTCAGGAATCGATTTCTGAGAGAATTATTGGCTAAATGAAAGTTCTATCCTTTTGAAGATACAACCTGGGAGAAGGAAGCCGATTTGTTGCGAGATTACCCCCAGTTTGTGAGATGAGCACATCTCGCGTTTTTCAAGTGGGAGAGAATATAAGATTCCTCCACAGCCTCTCAATATGTCCAACATCTTTCCCCTGTAATCAAATCCCTCTTCACAATTATAAAAGATCTTGTTTCTAACTATTTTAACCTAGAGAGAAAATATTCTAGAGAGAGAATATTCAGACTTTGAATATTTTTTGGATGAAAAAAATTCTTCTTATTAAAATAAGTTCCTCTAAAACAGAAGTTCAAAAAGATTTTCAGAAAGTGCATTAGAAATCAAGTATAATCTGTTCAAGAGGCCTTATCCTAGAGGTTTAGATTTTCAAAAAAATTCAAATTAAGGTTTTGAAGGACCAATCAAATTCATCCAAATGTATGAAGAAGATAAATAGAAGAAATAAAGAAAATCTCCCCAAAAATGAGTAAATACTCAAATAAGATGAAGAGTGGACTAAGGACCAAAGGAAAAGCTAAAAAAATAGATTTTTGACATCTCACAATGGGGATTCCCCCCTCATGAATGAGGCGCCTACTTCACATGTGGCGTGGAGTTTTAAATCTTCAAAAATTGAGATATTTCATCTCTCCTCTCTCCTACTTCCATTCTAGTTCCAAAAAGTAAGCTAAACTGACCTAAAAATGGTCAAAAATTGACCAAATTGATTTGAAAAATTCTAGAATCAATTTGCTTGGTTAGGAGCTCACTTTTTCCTACAAATAGAAGCCTCCCTCTTTGTTGAAAAATAATAGTGTTTATGCACTATTACTCTACTCCTCCCAAGAACCAAGAACTGTAAATTTCTTAATAATTCACTAGTTTTTGACCTTTCCCTCTTCCAAAGATTTGGTGGCCACTCTTGTTACAAACAAGAGTAGAACCCTCAAACCATCAAGCCAAAGGAAAGCTTCTAGAATTTATGTAAGTTAGAAATTTATATTTTTCTTTATTCTTTTTATGCTTTTCTAATTTTTGTGTTGTTTGAAATGATAAATGGACGCTGTGCCTTGGTCAAAAGGCTTTTCCCCTCTCTCTTCTTAAAATCAGCCCTTCTTTATCCTAGTTAAGTGATAATATTTAGAATTAAACTTCTTATATTGTTTTCTCTTTTATAAGTAAAATTTGATTAGTCTAGATTAATTTAAACTAATTAGAGTTAATTTTTAAGAAAACTTAAGTTAAAAAATTTAAAAAATGATGTGCCATACAAAGGAGGTTATGGCGAAATTTTTCAAAAATTTAGAAATAAGTATTATCTTTTATTATTCTGAAAGAGTAATCCCTATCGTTTCTATATTCTAAAAGTGTCATTTTCGTGCATAGAAGATGCATATTGATTTTTTTTTAAGCATAAAAGAATAATTTTTTTTATTACGAAAGTGTTACTTTCATCAAAATGAATACGCTTAGAACTCGAGTAGTTAATTAGAATCCTAAAGACTTCTCTAAAGAATAAATCAACGGCTGTGCCTGATTCAATCAGGAAAAAAGCGTTGATTCCTTCAAGTTAAGTCTGTAATAGTTTCCATTCTATCTGATTTATTCAGATGAAGATTAGTTCAGTATCTTGACCTCGTTATAGAAAAATCCGTTAAGAAAATAAAAATGGTGGAATCGTCCTTGCTTTTTTCCTGATTCAATCAGAAAAAAAGCGTTGATTCCTTCAAGTTAAGTCTGTAATAGTTTCTGTTCTATCTGATTTATTCAGATGAAGGTTAGTTCAGTATCTTGACCTCGTTAGAAAATAAAAATGGTGGAATCGTCCCGCTTTTCGGGCATGGAAAATTTTCTCGGTTTCAATTTTTGGATGAATCACCAGCTTAGTCTCGTGCCCGGACATTCGAGGGCGAGGCCCCGAGTGAGAAACCCTGCCCCGTACAAGAGGAAGGTACTTCCGCTGCTACCATCCGGGAATCCGGTGCGCAGAGGGGACAGTGGGATCTTACAGTTGGTATTAGAGCGCTGTTGTAAATTTACGTAACAACAGGAGAAATTTCTTAAAAAAAATTTTAAGTAAGTCTGGGAAATAATGTTTTCTCTTGTTAATATTATGTTGAATAAACTTCATTTTTTAAAAAAAAACTTATAAATTGAATTGAAAATTATAGATGGAAGTTCCATACTTATCCGATATTCCCGACCTCACCCAGTCATAAGACATGATTGCGTTCACCTTTGAGCATCTCATCTCTTCCGCTTCAACTCAAACAAGCGAAGCAAGACTCGCAAGCCATTTCGAGGATTTATATTTTCCTGACAACCCAGCGGAGAGACGACAACATAAGTGGTTTGCAGGGCAGTATGTCCATGCCTCTTGTGACTGGCGTGCAATGTTAAGGAAGAACCTCTCATTGGCAATGATTTTGTTAAAGCTGAAAATGGTACATGGTGTCATTCTATATCATTCAATGCCTCGAAATTTCATACTTTTATACTAAGTCTACAGACTCCTTAGTTGCTTTATTCCTAAGGAGAAGATAATAGCTCCCTTGTCAATAAGTGAACGTTTGTATGAAGGCATGGCTATAGCCCACCAGTACTGTCGTCTTATGCGTCTCCCAAGGAGATTTTAAATTTTGGAGCCGAGCTGCTCTATGTACATATTGCAACTTTTATATAAATAAAGAAATATTTTCTGGAGAAAATTTTCCTGTTGTATAAGTGATTGTTTATGGACGATCTGATAAAGAAAAAATTGTTATCAGACATATGTCATAGATCTCCAATAAGATTATTATCTTATTTAAGAAATTGTTTTCCGAATCTCTTAAGTCTTAGGATCTCGTGGATGATATCAAAAATAAAAATCTAATAATATATAAATTTTTGGTAGAATCATGAGACGAGGAAACCATGGTCGTCAGCCAGACCCTCTCTGCTTTTTGCTACTCCAACTCACCACAGCACTTCCAAGTGTAAAAGCATATCCACTCGTAGACCTCCTGTCATATGCGCTACCTGCCCAATCAGCATCTGTGTAGCCATGTATGTCCAAGCTTTTACCACTCTCATAGAATAAACCATAATGTGCTGTGGTCTTCACATATCTCATGATGCGTCTCACTGCATCCAAATGTGGTTTCCTGGGGCTCTGCATAAACTGGCTAACTAGCCCCACTGCATAACTCAAATCCGGACGTGTGATAGTCATGTATATGAGACTACCAACCATCTTCCTGTACATAGAAGGATCATCCAATTCCTTGCCATAATCAGCCCGCAACTTCACATTTTGCTCCAATGGTGTACTCATAGGCTTACACCCTGTCATGCCATACTTTGCCAACATATCCAATGCATATTGGCGCTGTACTAACCAAGTACCTGCATGATCTTTCACCACTTCAATGCCAAGGAAGTATCTCAACTCACCAAGATCTTTCATGTCAAATTGCCCACTCAAAGCTTTCTTGACATGCATCACATCTACACTATGATCACCTGTAATAATCAAGTCATCCACATAAATGACTAGTAAAACAATCCCATGCTGTGTCTTCTTCACATAGAGTGAAGAATCTGCTGTAGAAATCTGAAAACCAAGTGAGATAAGATATCTGCTCATCTTATCACTCCAAGCACGTGGTGCTTGCTTCAGACCATACAATGCCTTTTTCAACCTGCATACGTGAGTGGGATATCTAGGGTGTACATACCCTTCTGGCTGTGCCATGTATACTTCCTCTTGTAGATCTCCATTTAGAAATGCATTCTTAACATCCATCTGATGCATTTCCCAGCCATTAGCTGCAGCCATAGCAATGACTGCTCTCACTGTGCCCATCTTAGCCACTGGGCTAAACATCTCATCATAATCCAATCCATGGGTCTGTGCATAACCCTTTGCTACCAATCTAGCTTTATGTCTCTCAATAGAACCATCAGATTTGCACTTCACTTTGTAAACCCATTTACATCCAATAACATTCTTGTCCTTTGGTAGTGCAACCAAATCCCATGTATCATTATGGACCAATGCGTCCATCTCCACATCCATTGCTTTTTCCCATACATGCTCTCCAATAGCCTCTGTATAGCATGTAGGTTCCACATGCTTCACCATAGATGTCATGTATGCATAGTGCATGGCAAAATCTCTATATGTCAATCTGTCAACAGGATATCTGACCCTCTGGGATCTCCGCAATGCATGCGGGTCACTCTGTACACCTGTGACTCTAGCATGTGGTGGCACATATCTGTCCTGCCTCGCACCAGGTGTGCGTAAAACAGGTATGCCAAGCTCCTCATCCAAACTTTTAGAACTGGATGACTCATATCCTGTGATTCCAATTCCTTCGACTTTCTTTTTGCCTTTATCTATAGCACTACTCCCAAGTGCTCACGCTCTCATGCCTCAAACGTCCTGACCATGGACGTACACTGCTGCTCTCACTGCTGGCCCAGACATAGTAGTAGAACTAGAACTTGCTTGTGATGGCAAGTTCACAGGCACATCTGCTTCCAGTGACTCAATAACACCCTCATCTTTTGCTTTATACCAACTAGCAAGCTCATCAAACACCACATCACGTGAGATGACCACTTGTCTAGTTTGTGGATTATAACACTTGTAGGCTTTTCGATCCTGTGCATATCCCACAAATATACATTTCTCTGCCTTAGGATCCAACTTCCTTCTTCTTTCATCAGGCACATGCACATAAGCTATGCATCCAAAAACTTTAAGATGTCCAATGTCTGGCCTGTAACCTGTGAGCCGCATCTCTGGCGTGCTTCCATGAATGGCTGCTGTAGGTGTTTTGTTCAATATGTATACTGCAGTAGCACATGCTTCTGCCCAATAGTAATCTGGCATGCTCTTTTCATTAAGCATTGCCCTTGCCACTTCACATATAACTCTATTCTTTCTCTCAGCCACACCATTCTGCTGAGGTGTATACCTGCATGTCAACTGTCTTCTTATTCCATGCTTCCTTAAGAAATGCTCAAAAGCTTTTGAGGTGTATTCACCACCTCCATCTGTCCTCAGACATTTAATCCAATAGCCATATTGCTTTTCTGCAAAAGCTTTGAAATCCATGAATTTTTCCAACACTTCACTCTTCTCTTTGAGAAAGTATATCCATGTCATTCTGCTAAAGTCATCAATGAATGTAACATAGTATAAACTGCCTTTGATAGATGGGTTTTGTGCAGGACCCCATACATCACTGTGCACGATCTCAAGTGGTCTGTTACTTATATTTCCTCTCTAGGAAATCTCAACCTCGCCTGCTTCCCAAACTGACAGGCTTCACAAACATGCATATGTCCATCATATTTGAACCTAGGCAATCCATTGACAATGCCTCTTGTTTGCATGTTCTTTAATCTCTGTATATTGACATGGCCAATTCTCTTGTGCCACATATCAATGTCCTGTACCACATTCCTGCTCTTTGAGAACATGGCTGATTTTAGCTCAGAAATTCCAGCATCCAGCTTAAACAGTCTTCCTTCTTTCTTGCCTTTAGCAATCACTCTACATCCATGTTTAAAATCTTCAACGAAGCACCCATGCTCATTGAATCTAACCTGTAATCCCTGTTCTACCATTTGACCAACTGAGGCCAAGCTTTTAGTGATCGAAGGCACATACAACACATCTGACATAGACTTTGTCTGACCATTATGCATGACCAATGGTACACTTCCAACATGTGTAATGACATGCTGGGTATCATCACCTATTTCCACATAGCCTTTGACATCCATTGGCTTCATGTGCTAACCATTCACCATGGCATGTCATATGATTTGATGCTCCTGAGTCCATATACCATGTATCATCATTCTCAGCATTTGTTGTCATAGAACCCACAACATGCTTCATGGCAAACAAATGATTTGCAGTTCCATCATTGCTACTTGATGCATAGTTGCCACCATGTTGTGCATAGTTTCCACCATAATGACCACCACGTTGTGCTCTTCCCCCTCTCAAATCATTCTGTTTGCGAAAGCAATCTCTCGCCATATGACCATATTTGCCACAATAATGGCATTCCACATCTTGCATAGAATTTTGTTGGCCTTGCCAACGTCCTCGACCACGGGGGGTACCTCTACCTCTTTGTGGTGCATATCCACGACCACCTCGAGCACCATATGAAGGCTGAAAATTCTGTTGTGGAGGCCTATCCTGCCATCCACGACCATTACCACCACGTCCACGTGATGCAAATCTCCCCCTGCCTCTAAAGCCTCTCTGCGAGTAGAAAGCCTGATTTCTGCCATCATCATGGCTAGTAGATGCATCCAGAAATGAATCATTGAGCTTGATTTCCTCAACCAATAAGAGTGAAACCAACTCATCGAAGTCGGGTAGACCTGTACTCCTCACTGAGATAGATGTATCAAAAGATTTGTATTCCTTGCCAAGACCACGCAAGGTAATATCCACCAAATCATCATCAGGCATGGGGGCATTTATTGTGGCCAATGCATCTGCAAACTTCTTGATTTCTTGCACATAATCATGTATGCTTCTTTTATTCCTTTTTACATTGTGTATCTGCTGTCGCAATTGAGACTTGCGAGCACTCGTATCTGTATCAAACATTTTGACCAAAGTATCCCATGCATCTTTGGGATTCTCAGCATCCTGAATGTGTATGAGCATAGCATCAGAAATGCATATAGACAAATAATGCAGCACTTTGAATGCTCTCTCTGACCATTGCTTATGAGCAATAAGCTGCTGCTGTGTAGGTTGCCGAGGTAGCTCAGGCTCTGGCTCAGCACCTGTAATGAGATTCCAAAATCCTTTTCCTTTCAAGAAACTGTTTATCCTGTACTTCCATGCCTGGAAGTTCTTTCTATCCAGCTTTTCACCAACAATCTGAACTGGATTGTCCGACATGTTGCTCAATGCGTACACCTTCCGCACACTTCAAATCTGTAAATGAGCCTTCCTCAGCTCAACCACACTCCTATGAATGTTCCAGATACTCCAAGATAGCCAACAAACTCCAAATTTGATGTAGGAAATCAACCTGTAATCATCCAAGATGAACTGTCTCACGCAGTGCGGGATACCCTGAATTGACACGCCTTCCAAGGCTCAAAATCGCAATGTAATGGTGCAATCAAGTCTAGGCAACTTGCATTGACACCTAATGAACCTCAATGTTGAGTATCAACTCCATCTGACATGTGTAATTATCAATTTTTGAAAACCCCTTTCTCTGTTTTTGGAAAAACCAGAAAAACCAGTAATGATTTGGCTCTAATTCCTTCAATATTTGACCAAATTGAGCAACCAGGCATTCATTGGCTTAGCAATAGTGTCCATCAACTCCATGTAAGAGGAATTTGTCCAATTGTAAAACACCAAAGATTAATTGCTCGATTAAAATGCTCTGTTTCTCTGCAACCAGTGGACAACCTGTTTTAATCAGCTCATTTCCAGCTCAATTAAGCATCATTGACCAAAAAAATCACATAGCCCTATTCTCCAAGATGTAAAGCATCCAATTGCTAAGAAAGTTATGGAAGATCTCAAGTACCCAATGAGAAATTGAACTCCTCGTAGTCAAAAGACCAGAAGAATACTCTGTTTTCTCTTGTCTGGCTGCGCCGCCTGCATTTAGGGTGTTTGGGAGTGATTGAAGTGACAAATGATGTTGTATTTAGGTGCCCAACACACTTGGGTATGTGTGCAACCCACTAATTCTTTGATTTTCACCAACAAAAATAGGCTCCAAATGCATCAATTTTTGATTGTCTTCTCTCTGTTTTGTGAGAGCTCAAAAAACCAGAATTTTCACACATTCAAATGCTTCCAAAATGCTCCAAAATCACCATAGGGCTTGCATAAGAGTTGCCATTACATCTCTCATTGTCAGATACATGTTTGCTTTGCCAGATTTACATGTATTTCCACCATACATCAATGTTCCCAAGCTTTAATGGAAAGCTTCAAAAACCAAAATTTTGCTTTGCTTTGATTTTCTCTAAAATGCTTTGCTTTTGCCTGTTTCACCTGCAATCCGCTCAAGGATGTTTAGAGGACCTTACCCGGTAGGCCAAGCTTTCAGATCTGATAAGATGCGGTGTGCTCCAAGCTTCACAGCTCCAATGGCAGCTTCACAGCTTCTTTTCACAGCTTCTTCTTCTCCCTCTTCACTCACTCACACATAAACCCTAATAAACAGCACAAGGCTCTGATACCATGTTGAAAGAACGGTAGAGGAGGAGGAGACACACACACAGGAGCAAACCCTAATGTATATTCCAAACCCTAACCATAGAGGGAAGCCATGTCCACTCTCACACAAAGCATAATGCACTAATCCATCATCCACACAACACACAATGAGTTGTGTCCACACTCTACTAACCCTAGCTAATGTCCACACACTATGACCAGCTGGACACGCGTTCATTTATGTCTCACACATGTTCCTACCTAATCTGCCAGCACATAGCATAGCTGGCTCACACTGACATCGAGCTTGAATATCTCAACAAAACCGTGGGCCGTCAACCAGACCCTCTCTCTGAAGATGACGAGCTTGACCCTGATGTTCGTAAGGCTCTTCATAGGACTCAGCCACCACAGGACCCTTCAAAGAAGAAGGAAAGAACCTGGGCAAGGCTGTGGAGAAATGGGTGGAAGCCATGGAAGAATATTTTGACGTCACAGGCTACAATGAGCGGAGCAAAATGGCTCCTGCCAGGGTGAAAATAGTGGAAACAGCCAGGGTAGCATGAAAGAACCACTGTGACACCAACCGTCTGGACAGAAATACTCAGTCTTGAAATGACCTAAAAACCTATTTGAGAAAGAGATTTTGTCCCCTTGGATTTTTGGAAATCAAAATGAACAAATTCTTAGAGCTAAAGGAGGGGAGCAAAACCATCGAGGAATATCACCAGGCCTTTGCTCTGCTACTCAAATATTCACCACCTCTAGATGAAGAGCAACTCATGGCCAGGTTCATTCGGGGAATGAACAAACCCTTGGATACACTGGTCAAAAATGCCAAGCCAGTGTCCATGGCAGAAGCTGTCTCAGAATGGCAAAGGACTTTGCAAAGCCTTCATCGTACAAGTCCCCCCAAAGCCAGCTCCCTCATCCTTCAAGAGATTTCAGACACTGGGAAGTTCTTCCAACTTTCCGCCTCCAAAGAGACACCAAGGTTCTAACCAAAATGTGGAGACGGGAAGCTTCAAAAATGAAGGAAAATCTTTCCCCCAAAGTACATTCTTTGGAACTCCAGCTCTCTCCAGAATGCAAAGGGAAGGCCTTCGAAGCGAGAACAGATGCTTCGGATGTCAAGGACTTGGGCGCACCAGCTCAAGGATTTCCCCTCTCCTTCTGTGGGCCAAGGAAACCAGGGTCCCAGAGCCCGAGACAAACTCCTTATCAGTCCAATCAAGGTCCCCCATGCCAGAATCACAAAAATCCCAAGAGAACTCCAGCTCAACCGTCTGCCTCTATCCAGAGTAGCCTCAGAACTCCTCAGAACTAGGGCAACCAAAGAGAGAGTTCCGCCTTAGACTACAGCCGCCAGAGGAGTCACAATTACAGAAGTAGTGGAAGAGGAAAGAGGACAGATTTATGCTGCAATTGAAAACCAAGGGCCAAATCGTCAATTCTCCATCATCAATACTCCAGCTGAGTATCAAGGTAAGCCTTTTAAGCTTTTGATTAATTCAGGCAGTACTCATTCTTTCATTTCCTTTGGATGCTTACGTAAGCTAGTCTTAGATCAGAAATTAGGGAAACCTATGCAAGTTGAATTGACAAGTGAGAAGATTCTTTTCACTCACCTTGAAATAGATCGTATTCAGTTCAATCTAAATGGGAATTTAATTGACTGTCAGTTCAGAGTCATACCTTTGAGAGTTTTCGACGAGATCCTTGGAATGAATTGGCTCCACAAAAATCAAGCTGACATTCACTGTCATAATGGAACCATTTCCTTCCGTGACCTTCACGGAAACAAAGTTCAAGGAACCGGAATTTCAGGATCCCCAAGTCTACAATTAGTAAAGGCTTCTAAGTTACTAAAAGGACTTAGAAAGAAACAGCGCATTTATCATGTCAAAATGAACCCGGTAGTCTCAAAGTTAAAAGCTAAAGAGCCTGAATGGTTAAGTGATTATGATGATTTATTCCTGGTAGAGCTAACAGAGATGCCTCCAATTTGGGAAGTAGATCATGTGATAGAATTGACCCCCAGAGCTCACCCAAGTAGCCCTGCGCACGTACAAAATGCCAGTTCCTGAAGCCATGAAACTCAAGGAATAGCTTAGACAGCTGTTGGAACAAGGGTTTGTAAGACCCAGTGTTTCACCTTGGGGTGCGCCAATTCTCTTTCAGAAAAAGAAAGATGGAATGCTAAGACTGTGTGGACTACAAAGATCCAAATCAGCTGCTGCTCTGACAGTTAAGAATAAGTATCCTATCCCCAGAATTGATGAGATTCTGGACAGGCTAAGTGGAGCCCAGATCTTCACAAAGATCTCAAATTAGGATATTATCAGATCAGGATTAATGAGCAAGATATCCCGAAGACAGCCATCAATACTCGATATGGGCATTATGAATTCATTGTCATGCCGTTTGGATTGACAAATGCCCCAGCTACATTCAATTGCTTAATGCAGGGCATTCTCAGAGAATACTTGGATGATTTTGTTCTTGTTTTTTTTTATGATATTCTGATTTACTCAAAGAATGCAGCTGACCATCAAACTCATGTAAGAAAAGTTCTTGAGATTCTAAAGAAGCACCAACTCTTTGCCAAAAAGAGCAAATGCACTTTCTCTACCAACCATGTTGAATACTTGGGCTTTCTCGGATCAAAAGATGGAATTTCTCCAGATTCTGAAAAAGTCCAAGCAGTCATAGATTGGCCTGAACCAAAGACAGTGAAAGAAGTCAGAGGACTCTTGGGATTGACTGGTTGGTATAGATTTTTTATACCAAAGATATCTCTCATAGCTTCCCCTTGACTAATCTTCTCAAGAAGAATATTTCGTTTCAATGGTCTGCCAGGTGCCAGAGTGCCTTTGATAAGCTGAAGACCGCCTTGGTAGCCAATCCCGTCCTGAAGTTGCCAGATTTTTCTCTACCCTTTGAGGTAGTAACTGATGCTAGTGGTTTTGATCTGGGAGGTGCACTCATGCAGGAAGGTCACGCAGTGGCCTATGAATCCCAAAAACTCAAAACACATGAGAGGAATTATGCTGTCCATGACTTGGGCACTACTTTCAGTAGTATATGCCCTGAAGTTGTGGACACATTACCTACTGGGTCAAAGATTCACTTTGATGACAGATCATCAGAGCTTAAAGTGGATCTTCACTCAGAAGGATCTCAACATGCGCCAAAGAAGGTGGATGCAGACCCTACAGGAATTTAATTTTGAAATCAAGTACCGCCCAGGCAAAGAAAATGTGGAAGCAGATGTCCTCAGCAGAAAAGCCTCCTTGCTTGCAATTACTGTAGTGTCAAATCCCTTGATTATTGAAGCAAGAGAGAAGATCATGCAAGATAGATTCTTTGGCCCTATTGCTACCCTACTTATGCAGGAAAGCAAAACTCCACATGAGTTGAACCGAGTTCAAGGGTACAACCTGGATGATGGAATTATGTATTATAATCGCAGGCTATGCATTCCCAACTATGAGGGAACCAAGGGATAAATTCTGAACAAAGGCCATGACAGCCTTATTGTTGCACGACATACAGGTTTCATCAAAACCTACATGTCTGTGAAGAGAAGCTTCTTTTGGCCTCGTCTAAAAAAGGATGTGCTTAATCATGTACGTCAATGTCTGACCTGTCAGAAAGTCAAGGCCGAGAGAGTAAAAATGCCTGAAAAGCTACATCATTTAGACATCCCCCAGATGAAGTGGGAATGTATGAGTATGGATTTTATTACTGGATTACCTTCAGTGCAATCAGGTTACTACTCCATCTTCATGGTAGTTGATAGATTAGCCAAAGTTGCCCATCTAATTCCAGTAAAAGAAACCTACACTGCAGTGGATGTGGCCAGAGTGTTTCTCAAGGAAATCTTAAGATTGCATGGCCTACCCAGAAGAATAGTAAGTGATCGAGACCCTAAATTCATGTCAAGATTCTGGACTGCATTTTTTGAAGCAGTAGAAACTTTCTTGGATCTCAGCACAGCCTATCACCATGTAATCAAAGCTGGAATTTCTCCAGATTCTGAAAAAGTCCAAGCAGTCATAGATTGGCCTGAACCAAAGACAGTGAAAGAAGTCAGAGGACTCTTGGGATTGACTGGTTGGTATAGAATTTTTATACCAAAGATATCTCTCATAGCTTCCCCTTGACTAATCTTCTCAAGAAGAATATTTCGTTTCAATGGTCTGCCAGGTGCCAGAGTTCTTGGCTAAGCTATCTGCACCTAGTCGAGTTCGCCTACAATGCTTCTTATCACAGAAGTATTGGGATGAGCCCTTTCAAAGCTTTGTATGGACAAGATTGCTTAACTCCATTAACTTGGTCTGACCCATTGATTAGGGTCGAAATGTCCAGACAGATGCTTGATGACATGGAGCAGTAGATGCAGGCAATTCGTAAAGATATAAAAGCTGCCTAGGATAGACAGAAGCAGTATGCAGATAAGAAGAGGATAGACAGAGAATTGGAAGAAGCAGATATGGTCTTCATTCGAGTACGCCCCAAAAGAATTTCTCTATCTCTTGGAAAGTACAAAAAGTTATCCCCTAGATATTGTGGACCATATCTGATTACAAAGAAAGTAGGTGACTTAGCCTACGAGCTTCTTCTGCCTCCTCATCTTAAAGTACATAATGTATTTCATGTTAGCCTTCCTAAAAAGTATATACCAAGCCCGAATCATGTGCTTGATGATGAAATCTTAACTTTTTCAACCCAAGGGCAGATGGAACTCCAACCTTAAGAAATCCTAGATGTTCGTGAAAAGGTTCCCAGGAATAGAATTCTGAGAAAATTATTGGTTAAATGAAAGTTCTATCCTTTTGAAGATGCCACCTGGGAGAAGGAAGCCGATTTGTTGCGAGCTTATCCCCAGTTTACGAGATGAGGACATCTCGCGTTTTTCAAGTGGGAGAGAATGTAAGATTCCTCCCCAGCCTCTCAAGATATCCAACATCTTCCCCCTGTAATCCAATCCCTCTTCAGAAATATAAAAGATCTTGTTTCTACCTATTTTGACCTAGAGAGAGAAAATATTCTAGAGAGAGAATATTCAAACTTTGAATATTTTTTGGATGAAAAAATATCTCTTCTTATTAAAATAAATTTCTCCGAAACAGAACTTCAAAAAGATTTTAAGAAGGTGAATTAAAAATCAAGTATAATCTGTTCAAGAGGCCTTATCCTAGGGATCCAGATTTTTGAAAATTTTCAAATTAAGATTTTGAAGGACCAATCAAATTTATCTAAATGTATTAAGAAGATAAATAGAAGAAATAAAGAAAATCTTCCCAAAAATGAGTAAATACTCACATAAGATGAAGAGTGAACTAAGGACCAAAGGAAAAAAGCTAAAAAAATAGATTTTTGACACCCTACAATGGGGATTCCCCCCTCATGAATGAGGCACCTACTTCACATATAGGGTGGAGTTTTAAATCTTCAAAAATTGAGATATTTCATCTCTCCTCTCTCCTACTTCAAGTCTAGTTCCAAAAAGTAAGCTAAATTGACCTAAAAATGGTCAAAAATTGACCAAACTGATTTAAAAAATTCTAGAATCAGTTTGCTTGGTTAGGAGCTCACTTTTTCTACAAATAGAAGCCTCCCCCTTTGATGAAAAATAATAGTGGCTAAGAACTGTGAATTTCTTAATAATTCACTAGTTTTTGACCTTTCCCTCTTTCAAAGATTTAGTGACCACTCTTGTTACAAACAAGAGTAAAACCCTCAAGCCAAAGGAAAGCTTCCAAAATTTATGTAAGTTAAAAATTTTATATTTTTCTTTATTCTTTTTATGCTTTTCTAATTTTTGTGTTGTTTGTAATGATAAATAGACGGTATGTCGTGGTCGAAAGGCTTTTTCTCTCTCTTCTTAAAATCAGCCCTTCTTTATCCTAGTTAAGTGATAATAGTTAGAATTAATCTTTTTATATTATTTTCTCTTTTGTAAGTCAATTTTGATTAGTCTAGATTACTTTAAACCAATTAGAGTTAATTTTTAAGAAAAATTAAGTAAAAAAATTTTAAAAATAATCTGCCATACAAAGGAGATTATGATGAAATTTTTTAAAAATTTAAAAATAAGTATTATCTTTTATTATTCTAAAAGAGTAATCCCTATCGTTTCTATATTCTAAAAGTGTCATTTTCATGCATAGAAGATGCATATTGATTATTTTTTTAATGCATAAAAGAATTTTTTTTAATTATGAAAGTGTTACTTTCATCAAAATGAATTTTTATGCATAAAAGAATAATTTTTTTATTATGAAAGTGTTACTTTCATCAAAATAGATTTTTATGCATAAAAGAATAAATCTTTTTATTATGAAAGTATTACTTTCATCAAAATGGATTTTTATGCATAAAAGAGTAATTTTTTTATTATGAAAGTGTTACTTTCATAATAATGAATTTTTATGCATAAAAGAATAATTTTTTTATTATGAAAGTGTTACTTTCATCAAAATAATTTTTTCTGCATAAAAGAATAATTTTTTTATTATAAAAGTGTTACTTTCATCAAAATGGATTTTTATGCATAAAAGAATAATTTTTTTATTATGAAAGTGTTACTTTCATCAAAATGGATTTTTAATGCATAAAAGAATTTTTTTATTATAAAAGTGTTATTTTCATCATTATTGATTTTTATGAAAAAAATAATACATAAAAGAATTTTTTAATTATAAAAGTGTTACTTTCATCATTATTAATTTTTATGCATAAAATAATACATAAAAGAATTTTTTTATTATAAAAGGATTACTTTTATTATTATTGATTTTTATGCATAAAATAATACATAAAAGAAGTTTTTTATTATAAAAGTGTTACTTTCCCTAATATCGATTTTTATGCATAAAAGGATGCATAAAAGAATTTTATTTTTATATCAAAATAACAGTTCTCTTTAATCCTATGTCTAATTCCCATGAATATTGGTAAATGATTAAGTAAATACTCTGTGAAAACTGTTTCATATTCTCTAAGATGACAATGAGAAAATTCAGTGAAGCTAGCGAAATCAAAATTTTAGATAAATGATTCCTCATAGGAATTCGTGATTAGTTTTAAATTCAGTAAAGTAGTAATTGAAATATTTCCCTTTGATAAAGATAGTTCAAGAAGAACCTTCCTAGACTCAAAACCTGAATCAGATTATAACCAAGACATAACTCCTTCTTCAGTTTCAAGAAATGACGATGTGACCAGTTCATAATCTATACTCAAATCACCCACCGAATCTGAAACTAAGTTAAGACCTTTGATTTTGATCTGAGGATTAAGAATTTAGAATTCGAGGAATTCTGCTTGGGAATCCAGTTTGTGATCTAGAAGTCTTGGGATACGGAATTAAGATATATTCATTGTATTCAAAAGAAAATCAAAACTGGAAACTTCATAGACACCATGTTTTCTTAAAAGACTGTCTTAGGCCAAAATGCTGGAGGGAGCATTTGGTATATGTGTTTTCTAAGGGAAGTTCGGTTGCAACAGCTAGTGGGGAGTGTTCCAAGGACAGCTCACGCGGCAAATCCTGCCCAGGTCTTGACCAGCCTCGGTATGGTTAACATGGTGCGCTTCCAGTGCGATGGACGAGAGCCGACGAAGCGGTTCCTGAGTGAAGTGCCAGGACACCTAAGGAGGATCCTCGAGGGTTCTGACGAGGCGATGCACGGGCTCGCGGTGCCGAAGACACCCATGCATATGTCGAGGAAGATATTGTACGATGGACCAATGTTTATTGTCATCTATTACTGGATCTCGTTGTTGACTCACTGGTCTCAAAACGGAGAGTCCAGAGTGATACTGTTTTGTGAGAAACAAAGACTCAATGGAAATTTTGAGTTATGACATGTGTAACCAGTAATTGTTTGTCAATGGATTGTTTTATAAGTTAAAGTTTAAAGAGGAGTGTGTGCGTATCTGTATTCTAAAGTAAAAGTTAAGAAAGGCATTCAATTATGGGTGGGTGAGTACTTGTCTGGTTCTACTATTCCAGTGGTTGGGCGGTGGCTAACCCATGGGTCGGATGGGGTTAGGCTGGAATCAGTAGAGTTTTAAAACAATAAAATCGATTAATAGGAGAACGCTTAGAACTCGAGTAGTTAATTAGAATCCTAAAGACTTCTCTAAAGAATAAATCAACGGCTGTGCTTGAGTCAATCAAACGCGTTGATTCCTTCAAGTTAAGTTTGTAATAGTTTCCCTTCTATCTGATTTATTCAGATGAAGGTTAGTTCAGTATCTTGACCTCCTTAGAAAAATCCGTTAAGAAAATAAAAATGGTGGAATCGTCCCCGCTTTTCGGGCATGGGAAATTTTTTCGGTTTCTGTTTTTTGAAGATCCACCCGCTTAGTCTCGTGCCCGGACAGTCGAGGGGGCGAGGCCCCGAGTGACAAACCCTACCCCGCATAAGAGGAGGGTACTTCCGCTGCTACCATCCGGGAATCCGGTCCGCAGAGGAGGCAGTGGGATCTTACAGTTGGTATCAGAGCACTGTTGTAAATTTACATAACAGCAGGAGAAATTGCTTAAATTTTTTTTTACGTAAGTCTAGGAAATAATGTTTTCGCTTCTTAATATCATGTTGAATAAACTTCGTTTTTTTTTTGAAAACTTATAAATTGAATTGAAAATTATAGATGAAAGTTCCATACTTATCCGGTATTCCCGACCTCACCCAGTCTCACAAGACATGATTGCGTTCACCTGTGAGCATCTCATCTCGTACACTTCAACTCAAACAAGCGAACTCGAACAAGCGGAGCAAGACTCGCAAGCCATTTTGAGGATTTATATTTTTCTGACCCAACGGAGAGACGACAACATACGTGGTTTGCAGGGCAGTATGTCCATGCCTCTTTTGACCGGCGTGCAATGTTAAGGCAGAACCTCTCATTGGCAATGATTCTGTTAAAGCTGAAAATGGTACATGGTGTCATTCTATATCATTCAATGCCTCGAAATTTCAGACTTTTATGCCAAGTCTACAGACTCCTTAGTTGCTTTATTCCTAAGGAGAAGATAATAGCTCCCTTGTCAGTAAGTGAACGTTTGTATCAAGGCATGGCTATATGGCTATGGCCCAGTACCGTCGTCTTATGCGTCTCCCGAGGAGATTTTGAATTTTGGAGCCGAGCTGCTCTATGTACATACTGCACCTTTTATATAAATAAAGAAATGTTTTCTGGAGAAAATTTTCCTGTTGTATAAGTGATTGTTTATGGACGATCTGATAAAGAAAAAATTGTTATCAGACATATGTCATAGATCTCCAATAAGATTATTGTCTTGTTTAAGAAATTATTTTCCGAACCTCTTAAGTCTTAGGATCTCATGGATGATATCAAAAATAAAAATCTAATAATATATAAATTTTTGGCAGAATCATGAGACGAGGAAACCGTGGCCATCAGCTAGACCCTCTCTCTGAAGATGACAAGCTTGACCCTGATGTTCGCAAGGCTCTTCATAGGACTCAGCCACCACAGGACCCTTCAAAGGATAAGGGGAGAACCTGGGCAAGGCTGTGGAGAAATGGGTGGAAGCCATGGAAGAATATTTTGACGTCACAAGCTACAATGAGCGGAGCAAAATGGCTCCTGTCCGGCTGAAAATAGTGGAAACAGCTAGAGTAGCAAGGAAGAACCACTGTGACACCAACCGTCTGGACAGAAATACTCAGTCTTGAAATGACCTAAAAACCTATTTGAGAAAGAGATTTTGTCTCCCTGGATTTTTGGAAATGAAAATGAACGAATTCTTAGAGCTAAAGGAGGGGAGCAAAACCATCGAGGAATATCACCAGACCTTTGCTCTTCTACTCAAATATTCACCACCTCTAGATGAAGAGCAACTCATGGCCAGGTTCATTCGGAGAATGAATGAACCCTTGGATGCAGTCAAAAATGCCAAGCCAATGTCCATGGCAGAAGCTGTCAGAATGGCGAAGGACTTTGCCAAAGCCTTCATCGTAAAAGTCCCCCCAAAGCCAGCTCCCTCATCCTTTAAGAGATTTCAGACACCGGGAAGTTCTTCCAACTTTCCGCCTCCAAAGAGACACCAAGGTTCTAACCAAAATCTGGAGACGAGAAGCTTCCAAAATGAAGGAAAATCTTTCCCCCCGAAGTACATTCTCCGCAACTCCAGCTCTCTCCAGAATGCAAAGGGAAGATCTTCGAAGCGAGAACAGATGCTTCGGATGTCAAGGACTTGGGTGCACCAGCTCAAGGATTTCCCCTCTCTTTTTGTGGGCCAAGGAAACCAGGGTCCCAGAGCCCCGAAGGCAGACTCCTTATCAGTCCAATCAAGGTCCCCCACGCCAGAATCAGGGAAATCCCAGGAGAACTCCAGCTCAGCCGTCTGCCTCTATCCAGAGTACTCCTTCCCAGAATTGGAGCAACCAAAGAGAAAGAGTTCCGCCTCAGACTGCAGCAGCCAGAGCAGTCACAATTGCAGAAGTAGTGGAAGAGGAAAGAGGACAGATTTATGCTGCAATTGAAAACCAAGGGCCAAATCATCAATTCTCCGTCATCAATACTCCAGCTGAGTATCAAGGTAATCTTTTAAGCTTTTGATTGATTCAGACAGTACTCATTCTTTCATTTCCTTTAGATGCTTATGTAAGCTAGTCTTAGATCAGAAATCAGGGAAACCTATGCAAGTTGAATTGACAAGTGAGAAGATTCTTTTCACTCACCTTGAAACAGATCGTATTTAGTTCAATCTAGATGGGAATTTAATTCACTGTCAGTTCAGAGTTATACCTTTGAGAGTTATCGACGGGATCCTTGGAATGGATTGGCTCCACAAGAATCAAGCTAACATTCACTGTCATAATGGAACCATTTCCTTCCATGACCTTCACGGAAACAAAGTTCAAGGAACTGGAATTTTAGGATCCTCAAGTCTACAATTAGTAAAGGCTTCTAAGTTACTAAAAGGACTTAGAAAGAAACAACGCATTTATCTTGTCAAAATAAATCCGGTAGTCTCAAAGTTAAAAGCTAAAGAGCCTGAATGGTTAAGTGCTTATAATGATTTATTCCTAGCAGAGCTAACAGAGATGCCTCCAATTCGGGAAGTAGATCATGTGATAGAATTGACCCCCAGAGCCCACGAACAAAATGCCAATTCTTGAAGCCATTGAACTCAAGGAATAACTTAGATAGCTGTTGGAACAAGGGTTTGTAAGACCCAGTGTTTCACCTTGGGGTGCGCCAATTCTCTTTCAGAAAAAGAAAGATGGAACTTTAAGACTGTGTGGACTACAAAGGTCTAAATCTGCTGACAGTTAAGAATAAGTATCCTATCCTCCCCAAAATTGATGAGCTTCTGGACAGGCTAAGTGGAGCCCAGATCTTCACAAAGATATCTCAAATTAGGATATTATTAGATCTGCATTAATGAGCAAGATATCCCGAAGACAGCCATCAATACTTGGTATGGGCATTATGAATTCACTGTCATGCCGTTTGGATTGACAAATGCCCCAGCTACATTTAATCGCTTGATGCAGGACATTCTCAGAGAATACTTGGATGATTTTGTTCTTGCTTTTTTTATGATATTATGATTTACTCAAAGAATGCAGCTGACCATGAAACTCATGTAAGAAAATTTCTTGAGATTCTAAGGAAGCACCAACTCTTTGCCAAAAAGAGTAAATGCACTTTCTCTGCCGACCATTTTGAATACTTGGGCTTTCTGGTATCAAAATATGAAATTTCTCGAGATTTTGAAGAAGTCCAAGCAGTCATAGATTGGCCTGAACCAAAAACAGTGAAAGAAGTGAGAGGATTCTTGGGATTGACTGGTTGGTATAGAATTTTTATACCAAAGTCAGAGGATTCTTGGGATTGACTGGTTGGTATAGAATTTTTATACCCCTGACTAATCTTCTCAAGAAGAATATTCCGTCTCAATGGTCTGCCAAGTGCTAGAGTGCCTTTGATAAGCTATAGACCATCTTGGTAACCAATCCCATCCTGAAGTTGCCAGATTTCTCTCTACCCTTTGAGGTAGTAACTGATGCCAGTGGTTTTGATCTGGGAGGTGCACTCATGCAGGAAGGTCATGCAGTGGCCTATGAATCCCGAAAACTCAAAATGCATGAGAGGAATTTATTGCCCATGACTTGGGAACTACTTTCAGTAGTATATACCCTGAAGTTGTGGAGACATTACCTACTGGGTCAAATATTCACTTTGATGACAGATCATCAGAGCTTAAAGTCTATCTTCACTCAGAAGGATCTCAACATGCACCAAAGAAGGTGAATGCAGACCCTGCAGGAATTTGATTTTGAAATCAAGTACCGCACAGGCAAAGAAAATGTGGTAGCAGATGCCCTCAGCAGAAAATCCTCCTTGCTTGCATGTCAAATCCCTTGACTATTGAAGAAAGAGAGAAGATCATGCAAGATAGATTCTTTGGCCCTATTTCTACTCTACTTATGTAGGAAAGAAAAACTCCACATGAGTTGAGCTGAGTTCAAGGGTACATCCTGGATGATGGAATTATGTATTATAATCGTAGGCTATGCATTCCCAACTATGAGGCAACCAAGGGACAAATTCTGAATGGAGCCCATGACAGCCTTATTGTTGCACGACATGCAGGTTTCATCAAAACCTACATGTATGTGAAGAAAAGCCTCTTTTGGCCTCGTCTAAAAAAGGAATCATCTACGTCAATGTCTGACCTATCAAAAAGTCAAGGCCGAGAGAGTAAAAATACCTGGGAAGCTACATTCTTTAGACATCCCCCAAATAAAGTGAGAATGTATCAATATGGATTTTATTATTGGATTACCTTCAGTGCAATCAGGTTACAACTCCATCTTCGTGGTAGTTGATAGATTAACCAAAATTACCCATTTAATTCTAGTAAAAGAAACCTACACTGCAGTGGATGTGGCCAGAGTGTTTCTCAAGGAAATCTTCAGATTGCATGGCCTACCCAGAAGAATAGTAAGTGATCGAGAACCTAAATTCACGTCAAGATTCTGGATTGCATTTTTGGAAGCAATAGGAACTTTCTTGGATCTCAACACAGCCTACCACCATGAGACCGATGGTCAAACAGAAAGGGTAAACCAAGTAATCAAAGATATACTTCGGTCATACTGTGGCAGGGAACCCAAGAAGTGGCTAAGTTATCTGCACCTAGTCGAGTTGGCCTACAATGCTTCTTATCACAGAAGTATTGGGATGAGCCCTTTCAAAGCTTTGTATGGACAAGATTGCTTAACTCCATTAACTTGGTCCGACCCATTGATTAGGGTCAAGATGTCCAGACAGATGCTTGATGACATGGAGCAGCAGATGCAGGCAATTCATAAAGATATAAAAGCTACCCAGGATAGACAGAAGAAGTATGCAAATAAGAAGAGGACAGACAGAGAATTCGAAGAAGCAGATATGGTCTTCATTCGAGTACGCCCCAAAAGAATTTCTCTATCTCTTGGAAAGTACAAAAAGTTATTCCCCAAATATTGTGGATCATATCTGATTACAAAGAAAGTAGGCACGACTTAGCCTACGAGCATCTTTTGCCTCCTCATCTAAAGTACATAATGTATTTCATGTCAGCCTTCTTAAAAAGTATATACCAAGCTCGAATCATGTGCTTGATGATGAAATCTTAACGTCTTGAACCCAAGGGCAGATGGAACTCCAACCTTAAGAAATCCTTGATGTTCGTGAAAAGGTTCTCAGGAATAGAATTCTGAGAGAATTATTGGTTAAATGGAAGTTCTATCCTTTTGAAGATGCCACCTGGGAGAAGGAAGCCGATCTGTTGCGAGATTACCTCCAGTTTGCGAGATGAGGACATCTCGCGTTTTTCAAGTGGGAGAGAATTTAAGATTCCTCCCCAGCCTCTCAAGATATCCAACATCTTCCCCGTGTAATCCAATCCCTCTTCAGAAATATAGAAGATCTTGTTTCTACCTATTTTGACCTAGAGAGAGAAAATATTCTAGAGAGAGAATATTCAAACTTTGAATATTTTTTGGATAAAAAATAATCTCTTCTTATTAAAATAAAATTTTTCGAAACAAAAGTTCGAAAAGATTTTCAGAAGGTGCATTAAAAATCAAGTATAATCTGTTCAAGAGGCCTTATCCTAGGGATCCAGATTTTTGAAAAATTTCAAATTAAGATTTTGAAGGGCCAATCAAATTCATCCAAATGTATGAAGAAGATAAATAGAAAAAATAAAGAAAATCTTCCCAAAAATGAGTGAGTAAATACTCACATAAGATGAAGAGTGGACTAAGGACCAAAGGAAAAAGCTTAAAAAATAGATTTTTGACACCTCACAATGGGGATTCCCCCCTCATGAATGAGGCGTCTACTTCACATGTGGGGTGGAGTTTTAAATCTTCAAAAATTGAAATATTCCATCTCTCCTCTTTCCTACTTCAAGTCTAGTTCCAAAAAGTAAGCTAAATTGACCTAAAAATAGTCAAAAATTGACCAAACTAATTTGAAAAATTCTAGAATCAGTTTGCTTGGTTAGGAGCTCACTTTTTCTACAGATAGAAGCCTCTCCCTTTGATGAAAATTAATAGTGTTTACTAATTTTTGTGTTGTTTGTAATGATAAATGAACGCTATGTCTTGGTCGAAAGCCTTTTACCCTCTCTTTTTAAAATCAGTCCTTCTTTATCCTAGTTAAGTGATAATAGTTGAAATTAAACTTTTTATATTGTTTTCTCTTTAATAAGTCAATTTTGATTAGTCTAGATTACTTTAAACCAATTAGAGTTAATTTTTAAAAAAAATTAAGTAAGAAAATTTAAAAAATAATCTGCCATACAAAGGAGGTTATGACGAAATTTTTTAAAAATTTAAAAATAAGTATTATCTTTTATTATTCTAAAAGAGTAATCCCTATCGTTTCTATATTCTAAAAGTGTTATTTTCATGCAAAGAAGATGCATATTGATTTTTTTTAAATGCATAAAAGAATAATTTTTTTTATTGTGAAAGTGTTACTTTCATCAAAATAGATTTTTATGCATAAAAGAATAATTTTTTTACTATGAAAGTGTTACTTTCATAAAATGGATTTTTATGCATAAAAGAATAATTTTTTTTTATTATGAAAGTGTTACTTTCATCAAAATAGATTTTTATGCATAAAAGAATAATTTTTTTATTATGAAAGTGTTTACTTTCATAAAAATAAATTTTTATGCATAAAAGAATAATTTTATTATTATGAAAGTGTTACTTTCATCAAAATGGATTTTTATACATAAAAGAATAAATTTTTTTATTATGAAAGTGTTACTTTCATCAAAATGGATTTTTATGCATAAAAGAATAATTTTTTTATTATGAAAGTGTTACTTTCATCAAAATGGATTTTTAATGCATAAAAGAATTTTTTTATTATAAAAGTGTTACTTTCATCATTATTGATTTTTATGCATAAAATAATGCATAAAAGAATTTTTTATTATAAAAGTGTTACTTTTATTATTATTGATTTTTATGCATAAAATAATACATAAAAGAATTTTTTTATTATAAAAGTGTTACTTTCATCATTATTGATTTGTATACATAAATAATGCATAAAAGAAGAAAAAATTAATTGTAGAAGTGTTACTTTCACTAATATCGATTTTTATGCATAAAAGGATGCATAAAAGAATTTTATTTTTATATCAAAATAACAGTTCTCTTTAATCCTATGTCTAATTCCCATGAATATTGATAAATGATTAAGTAAATACTCTTTGAAAGAAAATCCTACTGTTTCATATTCTCTAAGATGACAATGAGAAAATTCAGTGAAGCTATCAAAATCAAAATTATAGATAAATGATTCCTTATAGGAATTCGTGATTAGTTTTAAATTCAATAAAGTAGTAATTGAAATATTTCCCTTTGATAAAGATAGTTCAAGAAGAACCTTTCCATACTCAAAACCTGAATCAGATTATAACCAAGACATAACTCCTTCGTCAGTTTCAAGAAATGACGATGTGACCAGTTCCATAATCTACACTCAAATCACCCACCGAATTTGAAACTAAGTTAAGACCTTTGATTTTGATGTGAGGATTAAGAATTCAGAATTCGAGGAATTCTGCTTGGGAATCCAGATTGTGATCTAGAAGTCTTGGGATATGGAATTAAGATATACTCATTGTATTCAAAAGAAAATCAAAACTCAAAACTTGCATAGAAACCCTATTTTCTTAAAAGACACTCTTAGGCCAGAATGCTGAGGAAGCATTTGGTATATGTGTTTTCTAAGAAAAGTTCGGTTGCAACAGCTGGCGGGGAGTGTTCAAAGAACAGCTCACGCGCGGCAAAGCCTGCCCAGGTCTTGACCACCTCAGTATGGTTAAAATGGTGCGCTTCCGGTACGATGGACGAGGGCCGATGAAGCAGTCCCTGAGTGAAGTGCTAGGACACCTAAGGAGGATCCTCGAGGGTTCTGACCAGGCGATGCACAAGCTCGCGGTGCCAAAGACACCCATGCGTATGTCGAGGAAGATAATGTATGATGGACCAATGTTTATTGTCATCTATTACTGGATCTCATTGTTGACCCGCTGGTCTCATCGGAGAGTCCAGAGTGATAGTGTTTTGTGAGAAACAAAGACTCAATGAAAATTTTGAGTTATGACGTGTAACCAGTATTTGTTTGTCAATGGATTGTTTTATAAGTTAAAGATTAAAGAGGAGTGTGTGCGTACCTGTATTCTAAAGCAAAAGTTAAGAAAGGCATTCAATTATAGGTGGGTGAGTATTTGTCTAGTTCTACTATTCCAGTGGTCGGGCGGTCGCTAACCCATGGGCCGGATGGGGTAAGGCTAGAATCAATAGAGTTTTAAAACAATAAAATTGATTAATAGGAATACGCTTAGAACTTGAGTAGTTAATTAGAATCCTAAGGACTTCTCTAAAGAATAAATCAACGGCTGTGCCTGATTCAATCAAGAAAAAAGCGTTGATTCCTTCAAGTTAAGGCTATAATAGTTTCCCTTCTATCTGATTTATTCAAATGAAGGTTAGTTAAGTATCTTGACCTCCTTAGAAAAATCCGTTAAGAAAATAAAAATGCTGGAATCGTCCCTGCTTTTCGGGCATGGGAAATTTTCCCAGTTTCAGTTTTTGGAAGAACCACTAGCTTAGTCTCGTGCCCGGACATTCGAGGGCGAGGCCCGAGTGAGAAACCCTACCCCGCGTAAGAGGAAGGTACTTCCGCTGCTGCTACCATCTGGGAATCCGGTGCGCAAAGGGGACAGTGGGATCTTACAGTTGGTATCAGAGCGCTGTTATAAATTTACGTAACAGCAAGAGAAATTGCTTAAAACTTTTTTTCAGTAAGTCTAGGAAATAATGTTTTCGCTTCTTAATATTATGTTGAATAAACTTCATTTTTTTTGAAAACTTATAAATTGAATTGAAAATTATAGATGGAAGTTCCATACTTATCCCGTATTCCCGACCTCACCCAGTCACAAGACATGATTGCGTTCGCCTTTGAGCATCTCATCTCTTCCGCTTCAACTCGAACAAGCGGAGCAAGACTCGCAAGCCATTTCAAGGATTTATATTTTTTTGACCCAGCGAAGAGACGACAACATAAGTGGTTTGCAGGGCAGTATGTCCATGCCTCTTGTGACCGGCGTGCAATGTTAAGGCAGAACCTCTCATTGACAATGATTCTGTTAAAGCTGAAAATGGTACATGGTGTCATTCTATATCATTCAATGCCTCGAAATTTCAGACTTTTATGCCAAGTCTACAAACTCCTTAGTTGCTTTATGCCTAAAAGGAGAAGATAATAGCTCCCTTGTCAGTAAGTGAATGTTTGTATCAAGGCATGGCTATATGGCTATAGCCCAGAACCGTCGTCTTATGCGTCTCCTGAGGAGATTTTAAATTTTGGAGCCGAGCTGCTCTATGTACATATTGTAACTTTTATATAAATAAAGAAATATTTTTTGGAGAAAATTTCCCTGTTGTATAAGTGATTGTTTATGGACGATCTGATAAAGAAAAAATTGCTATCAGACATATGTCGTAGATCTCCAATAAGAAGAAATTGTTTTCCGAACCTCTTAAGTCTTAGGATCTCGTGGATGATATCAAAAATAAAAATCTAATAATATATAAATTTTTGGCAGAATCATGAGACGAGGAAACCGTGGCCGTCAGCCAAACCCTCTCTCTGAAGATGACGAGCTTGACCCTGATGTTCGCAAGGCTCTTCATAGGACTTAGCCACCACAGGACCATTCAAAGGAGAAGGGGAGAACCTGGGCAAGGCTGTGGAGAAATGGGTGGAAGCCATGGAAGAATATTTTGACGTCACAGGCTACAATGAGCGGAGCAAAATGGCTCTTGCCAGGCTGAAAATAGTGGAAATAGCCAGGGTAGCATGGAAGAACCACTGTGACACCAACCGTCTGGACAGAAATACTCAGTCCTGAAATGACCTAAAAACCTATTTGAGAAAGAGATTTTGTTCCCTTGGATTTTTGGAAATCAAAATGAACGAATTCTTAGAGCTAAAGCAGGGGAGCAAAACCATCGAGGAATATCACCAGGCCTTTGCTCTTCTACTCAAATATTCACCACCTCTAGATGAAGAGCAACTCTTGGCGAGGTTCATTCGGGAAATGAACAAACCCTTGGATACACTAGTCAAAAATGCCAAGCCAATGTCCATGGCAGAAGCTGTCAGAATGGCGAAGGACTTTGCCAAAGCCTTCATCATAAAAGTCCCCCCAAAGCCAGCTCCCTCATCCTTCAAGAGATTTCAGACACCGGGAAGTTCTTCCAACTTTCTGCCTCCAAAGAGACACCAAGGCTCTAACCAAAATGTGGAGACGGGGAGCTTCAAAAATGAAGGAAGAACAGATCCTTCGGATGTCAAGGAATTGGGCGAACTAGCTCAAGGATTTCCCCTCTCCTTATGTGGGCCAAGGAAATCAAGGTCCCAAAGCCCTGAGAGACTCCTTATCAGTCCAATCAAGGTCCCCTATGCCAGAATCAGGGAAATCCCAGGAGAACTCTAGCTCAACTGTCTGCCTCTGTCCAGAGTAGCCTCACAAATCCTTCCCAGAACTGGGGCAACCAAAGAGAAAGAGTTCCGCCTCAGACTGCAGCAGCCAGAGCAGTCACAATTGCAGAAGTAGTGGAAGAGGAAAGAGGACAGATTTATGCTGCAATTGAAAACCAAGGACCAAATCATCAATACTCCATCTGAGTATCAGGGTAAGCTTTTAAGCTTTTGATTGATTCAGGCAGTACTCATTCTTTCATTTCCTTTGGATGCTTACGTAAGCTAGTCTTAGATCAGAAATCAGGGAAACCTATGCAAGTTGAATTGACAAGTGAGAAGATTCTTTTCACTCACCTAGAAACAGATCGTATTTAGTTCAATCTAGATGGAACTACAAAGACAGTATGGCTTGGACTTGTTGTCCAAGTATAGTATGACAGGTTGTAAGCCTATCTTAGTGCCATTGGATCAGAATGGCAAGTTGAGTGCAGATTCAGGAGAGATTTTGGAGGATCCTACTATGCAAAAGCGCATAGTAGGAAGCTTGATCTACATGACGATCACCAAGCCAGATTTGAGCTGTGCTGTTTGGTGAGTCAGTTTATGCAAGTTCCTCGGAAGCCGCATTTGGATGCATTGAGGTGCATACTGAGGTATGTGAGGTCTACTTTGCATTGTGGACTATTTTATGAAACTGGGACAGAGATATGTGTACATGGGTACACAGATGGTGATTGGGCTGGTAGTATCTCAGATAGAAGATTTACTAGTGGCTTCATGTTTTCTTTGGGGAGTGCTGCTGTGACTTGGAGCAGCAAGAAGCAGCCTACGATTGCTCTATCCAGTACAGAGGCCGAGTACAGAGGTGCTGCTATGGTAGCATGTGAGGTAGCTTGGTTGAGAAAGCTACTTGCAGATTTGGGTCTATGAGTGGTGGATAGATAAGTTGTCATTTTCTGTGACAACATTAGCAGTATACAGTTAGTCAGGAACCCAATTTTTCATGCTCGCACGAAGCATATAGAGGTCCACTACCATTTTGTCAAAGAGAAGGTTTTGGCAGGAGACGTTGACCTTGTTTATGTCAGCACACAGGATCAGGTCGTTGACATCTTCACCAAAGCATTGGGTAGTACCAAGAAGCTCCGCAGATTCAGGGCTTTGCTTGGTGTACATGAGATGGAGTTGAGCTCAAGGGGGAGTGTTGAGATATCGAGCTCATCTAGTGAGGCAGTGGACACTGATGACTTGCCTGGGGGATAGGCCCCACACTTACACCACTGGCATGGTTGGTGAGATCATGGGTGATATGCGGCCAGTGGGATCACAGGCTGTGTGACAACCATTCTAGAGACTGGCATAGTTATAGCGCCATCTCATTTAGTTGGGTTTACACTATAGAGAACCCTAGTATGTATTTGGTTGAGTACCTTTTCATATTGTGTGTACTCTTATCTTTGTATATGGTATGTTGAGTGTTGTGTGAAGAAGAAGTTTTTTAGCCTCTCATTTAGTTGGGTTCACACTATAGAGAACCCTAGTATGTATTTGGTTGAGTACCTTTTCATACTGTGTGTACTCTTATCTTTGTGTATGGTGTGTTGAGTGTTGTGTGAAGAAGAAGAAGTTTTTCAGCCTCTCACCTTGTGTGTTCTCTTTTAGGGTTTTGTGAGTGTATGTTTGCTTGCAAGAGCTCAAGCTCTCTTCTCCCCTGCATCTTTTCAGCGTCTTCTAGAGGGAAGAACTTCCACTTGACTAAAAACTCTCTGAGGACTCTGCTCCTGAGAACCTTCTCTGGAACGTCAAGGATTTCTTCAGGTTGGAGTACCATATGGCCTTGAGTCGAAGAAATCATTTGTTCATCATCAAGCACGTGACTCGGGCTGGGTACATATTTCTCAAGCAAACTGACATGGAATACATTATGTACCTTGAGATGGGGAGGAAGAAGAAGTTTATAAGCTAAATTGCCTACTTTCTTTATAATAGTATACGGTCCACAGTATCTGGGAGAGAGATTCTTGTACTTTCCCTAAAGATAAAGAATTTCTTTTTGATCATACTCGAATGAAGACCATATTTGATTTTTCAAACATTCTCTTAGATTTCTTTTTATCTGCATAATTCTTTTGCCTATCTTGGGCTTCCTTAATATCTTTACGGATTGATTGCATTTGTTCATGTCATCAAGCATCTTGGACATCTCGACTCTCATCATTAGATTGGACCAAGTCAATGGTGTAAGGCAATCTTGTCCATACTACAGAGCTTTGAAAGGGCTCATTTCGATGCTTCGATAATACTTAGCATTGTAAGCAAATTCAACGAGGTGCAAACGGCTTAACCACTTCTTGGGTTCCCTGCCATAGCATGACCGAAGGATATCTTCTATTATTTACTGATTCACTCTTTCAGTCTGGCCATCTATTTCAGGATGATAGGCTGTACTGAGATCGAAGAAAGTTCCTACTGCTTCAAAGAATGCAGTCCAGAATTTTGATGTGAACTTGGGATCTCTGTCACTTACTATCCTCCTGGGTAAGCCATGTAATCTGAAGATCTCTTTGAGAAAAACTCTGGCAACATCCACTGCAATGTAGGTTTCTTTCACTGGAATTAGATGGGCAACTTTGGTTAGTGTGTCAACTACCACAAAAATGGAGTTGTAACCTGATTGCACTGAAGGTAGTCCAATGACAAAATTCATACTGATACATTCCCACTTCATCTGTGGAATGTCTAGGGGCTGCAGTTTTCCTGGCATCTTGACTCTCTCTGCCTTGACTCTCTGACACATTAAGCATTGTCGCACAAGATCAAGTACATCCTTTTTGAGTCCTGGCCAAAAAAAGCTTTTCTTCACAGACATATAGGTTTTTATAAACCTTGGATGTCCAGCTATCAGGCTATCATGGGCTTCTCTCAGAATCCTTCCCTTTATTCCCTCATCATTGGGAATGCATAGCCGATTATTATAACACATGCATCCTTCATCCAATTTGTACCCGAGAACTCGACTCATTTCCTGAGGAGTCTTGCTTTCTTGCATGAGAAGAGTAGCAAAATAGGGGCAAAGAATTTGTCCTGCATGATTCTCTCCCTTGCTTCACTGATCAATGGATTTGACACCAATGTATTTGCAAGCAAGGAGGCTTTTCTGCTAAGCGCATCTTCTACCACATTTTCTTTCCCTGGCCGATACTTGATTTCAAAATTGAATTCCTGCAGGATCTGCATCCATCTCCTTTTACGCATGTTGAGATCCCTTTGGGTAAAGATCCACTTCAGACTTTGATGATCTGTCATCAAGGTGAAACTTTGTCCCAAAAGATAATGTCTCCACAACTTCAGAGTATAAACTACTGAGAGTAACTCCAAGTCATGGACGGCATAATTTCTATCATGTGTTCTGAGCTTTCTAGATTCATAGGCCACTGCATGACCTTGCATAAGAGCACCACCTAAGGCGAAACTACTGGCATCAATAACTACTTCAGAAGGTTTGGTAAAATCTAAGAATTTAAGGACAGGGTTGGTCACTAAAGCTGTCTTTAGCTTATCAAAGACACTCTGACACATAATAGTCCATTGAAATAGGGTACTCTTCTTGAGAAGGTTAGTTAAAGAGGATGCTATCTGAGCTTACCTGCGTATAAAGAATCTATACCATCCGATTAATCCTAGGAATCCTCTGACTTCTTTTACTGTCTTGGGTTCTTGCCACTCTATGACTGCTTGGATCTTTGCAAGGCTAGGAGAAATCCCATCTTTAAACACTATGATTTCCAAGTATTCCACCTGGTCAAAAGAGAAAGAACACTTGCTCTTTTTTGCAAAGAGTTGGTGCTTCCTTAGGATTTCTAGGACCTTGCGCACATGATCTTCATGATCTGCAGGATTCTTCGAGTATACCAAGATTTCATCAAAGATGACAAGAACAAAAGCATCCAAAGTTCCCTAAGAATATCTTGCATAAGATGATTAAATGTTGTCGGGGCATTAGTCAATCCAAATGGCATGATTGTGCACTCATAATGCCCATAGCGAGTATTGAATGCTGTCTTCGGGATGTCCTGTTCCTTGATTTTGATTTGGTAGTACCTGCATTTGAGATCTATCTTTGTGAACATTTGGGTTCCACTTAACCGATCCAGAAGTTCATCAATCCTAGGGATAGGATACTTATTCTTAATGGTTAACTGATTCAATCCTCTGTAATCAATACAGAGCCTTAACGTTCCATCTTTCTTCTTCTGAAAGAGAACGAGCGCACCCCAAGGTGAAACATTGGGTTTGATGAATCCCTACTCTACTAGTTGTCTTAACTGCTCCTTAAGTTCTATGGCTTCAGGTACTGGCATTTTGTATGCACGCTGGGCTACTGGGCTGAGCTTCGGGGGTTAACTCGATCTCATGATCTATTTCGCGAGTCGGAGGTATCTCAATCAGCTCTTCAGGGAACACATCTGTATACTCACTTAACCACTCTCGTTCTTAAAACTTGCATTTTATGTCTACCGGGCGGATTCATCTTAATGACATAAACAACTTGCCTCTTTCTGAGCCCTTTTAACAATTTAGAAGTCTTGACTAATTGCAACACTGGGGATCCCAAAATTCAAGTTCCTTGAACTTTATTCCCGTGAAGGTCAAGAAAAGAAATGATTCCATTGTGACAATGAATGTCAGCGTGATTCTTATGGAGCCAATCCATTTCAAGGATTCCATCATAGATTCCCAAGGGTAGGACTCTGAACTGGAAGTCTGTTACATTCCCATCTAGACTAAACTGAATAGGGTTTGTCTCAAGGTGTGAAAAGAATCTTTCCATTGGCCGATTCCACTTGCATAGGTTTCCATGATTTTTTATTTAGAACTAACTTACGCAAACATCTTGGGGAAATAAAAGAATGAGTACTGCCTGAATCAATCAAAACCTTGAATTGCTTACCCTGGTACTCTTTTGGAGTTTGGAGCACTGAGAATTGATGATTCTTCCCCTGATGCTCAATTGCGGCATAGATTTGTCCTTTTTCTTCCTCCACTTCCTCAGCTATAGTGATGGCTCTAGCTGCTGCAGTCTGAGGTGAAACTCTCTCTTTGGTTTCCCCAATTCTAGGAGGGGTTTGGAGACTACTTTGCATGCAGGCTGCAGGCAGGAGGCTGAGCTTGCACTCTTCTGGGGTTGCCCTGATTTTGGCGGGAGGAACCCTGATTGGACTAATACGAAGGAGTCTATCTTTGAACTCTGGGACCCTGGCTTCATCGGCCCACAGAAGGAGATGGGCAATCTTTGAGCTAGTGCCCAATTCCTTGACATCTGAAACACATGTTCTCACTTGGAAGCTCTTCCCTCTGCATTCTTGAAAGAGCCGGAGTTTCTGAGAAAGAGCTTTGAGGAAAAGGTCTTCCTTCATTCCTGAAACTTCCTGTCTCCAGATTTTGATTGGGACTTTGGTGTCTCTTTCGAGGCGGAAGGTTGGAAGAACATCTCGGTGTTTGGAATCTCTTGAAGGATGAGGGAGCTGGCGTTGGCGGGACTTTAACGATAAAGTCTTTGGCAAAGTCCTTTGCCATCCTTATAGCTTCAACCATGGGAACTGGCTTAGCATTCTCCACCAGGGTGTCCAAAGGTTCGTTCATTCCTCGAATGAACCTGGCCATGAGTTGCTCTTCGTCTAATGGTGGTGAGTACTTGACGAGAAGAGAAAATGCCTAGTGATATTCTTCAATAGTTTTGCTCCCCTGGTTTAACTTTAAGAATTCATTCATCTTGGTTTCTAAAAATATGGGGAGACAAAATCTCTTCCTTAGATAAGCTTTGAGATAATTCCACGACTGAGTGTTCCTATACAGTTGGTTGGTGTCGCAATGGTTTCTCCATGCCACCCTAGTTGTTTCTACAATCTTCAGCCTTGCGAGAGCCATTTCTCTCCTCTCGTTGTATTCGGTGACATTAAAATATTCTTCCATGGCCTCGACCCACTTCTCCACAACCTCGCCCAAGTTCTCCCCTTCACCCTTGAATGGACCTAGCTAAGTTCTGTGAAAAGGACCTTGCAAACATCGGGGTTGAGCTCTTTCTCATCTATGAGAGGATCTGGTTGTCGACCACGGTTCGTTCCCCTCATGATTCTGCCAAAAAAGATACATCATTAAATTCTTATTTTGATTTCGTCAACGAGATCCTAAGACTTAAGAGGTTCGAAAAATAATTGCTTAAACAAGATAAACGATCTTATTGGAGATCTATGACATATGTCCGAGGAACAGATCTTGTTTCTTCAATTCATCATATAATAAATAATCATTTATATAACAAGAAATTTTCCACAAAATATTTCTTTATTTATATAAAGGTTGCAATATGTACATAGAGCATCTCGGCTCCCGAAAGTCGAAACCTCCGCGAGAAATGCATAAGACGGTGATACTAGGCTACAGACATGCCCCAATACAAATGTTCCCTCACTGCCAAAGGAGCTACTATCTTACTACTTGGGATAAAACATCTAAGAAGTCTATAGATATGGTAGAAAAGTCTAAAATCTCGAGGCATGGGGTGATACAGAATAACACCATGAATCACTTGTAACCTCAACAGGACCATGGCCAACGAGATATTCTCCCTCAGCATCATGCACTGGTTGCAAGAGGCATGGACATATTGCCCCGCGTGCCACTTGTGCTACCGTCTCTCCGTTGGGGTTGGGAAATATAAATCCTCAAAATGGCTTGCCAGTCTGGCTCGGCTCATTCGAGTCGTAGCGGAAGAGATGATATGCTCGAAGGCAAAGGCAGTCATATCCTATGACTGGGTGAGATCAGGAATACCGGATAAGCGTGGAACTTCTATCTATAAAACCAAATTCTTTGAATAAAAATCTTCATTAATGAAGCTTAAGGAATGAAAAACCAATACGTAAATGCTTTCTGAGTTTTTATTATAAATTTTTCGATAAGAATTTTTTTTTTCTTTTTAGCTTTTCACAAAGCTAGTTGGGTGAAGATTTGTTAGTATGATTAGCAGTGTTAGTTTGGTTAGTATGATGTGGTGTGGCAGCTACTTATGAGTTGGCCATGTGAGAGCGCCACTACCACTATGTCTGGTGGTTGTGTGGGTGCGAGAGGCGATGGTGCGGATGGCATGTTGAGAGGCCTCTTTTTTGGGGGAACAGAGTGATAAGGGTGAGGTGTTGGTGTATTTGTGGGTGGTGGGAATGGGAGTTTGTGGCATGGGGGGGTAACGAGAACTAGTTCTTTATCTATCATTAGAATGGTAACATGGATAGAAGCCAATTATAGGGTGGCCGTCCGTACATCCCGGTCGATATTGTATCTATTATGGCCCCATCCCCTGCCAAGGACGATCTCTTCACTCATAGTTCCTGTAGGCATCACATACAACTTTCCTTCCAAGGGATTATTTCCAATGTGGAATAAAGGTGTGATTGTGCGAATGCAATGAACATGCTGTGAGGCAACCATGGTGACAACAGCAGGTGTTTCTTTCAATGTGGGTTCCCCAAGGGAGCACCATGTTTCATAGGATAGTAAATTGTGTAACTAGCCCCTGTATCAACAAGAGCTAATTTTTGGGCAAAGCTGCTTGATGTGGTCATTCGTAACCATAACGAACTTGGCTTCACCTCCCAGTCTTCTTCTTCTATATCTATTACTTGGACCATGTTAACCATAACATGCTTTTGCCTCAGCTTTTGGCTTGCCTCGCCTTGGCTTCTTCTTGTGCAATTTCTTTCATATCCTCATGGTCTTGTTTTTGTTGTTTTTATCATGGATGGACTTCAAAGTGGCCTCAGTGTGAGAGGGTCATAGTAGCTTTTAAGTTTTCTACCATTGAAGTATCCTACCATCTGGACACCATCAAGGGTTTCGATGCACACAACACCTTGTGTTGTGATTTTAGAGAACAGAAAAGATCCTAACCCACAGAGTTTAAGCTTTTTCTTATGTGTTTTTGTGCTGAATAAGAGGACCATGTCACCCTCATTCATATGTTTATCCTTGAGCTGGTCATCAAACCACTGTTTATGCCTTAGCTTTTCGACAATCATGCTATAGACTACAAGAAGGTAGGTTTCGACGAGCTTTTCAAGTTCGAACAGGCGATAAACTAAAGCATTTTCAATGAGTTTTACATGCACTACAACACGTAGTGCTTGGGACTAAAAACTCCATGGGCATGACTAGGTTAAACTAAATGCGGTAACAGTAATTGCTACCTTATATGAAGTTCTATAAGCCCAAAGTGTAGCCGAAACTTTCTGTTCCCAGTCGCCGGTTGGCCTCCACTGTTTTGATCAGAATGGCACACAAGATTTTGTTTGTACTTTTGGATTGGCGATTCGCTTGAGGATAGTGAGGGGAGGACTTACTCTGGGTGACAAGGAACTCTTGTAAAAGGAATTTAATTACTTCGTTGATGAAATGCATTCCATTGTCCCGCTGACAAGCTTAAGGGGACACCCGAAGCGTGTCATTACAAACTCATAGAGAAATTTAGCCGTTGATCAAGCATCAGCTTTGTAGGTTGTGCAAGCTTCTACCCACTTGGTGCAGTAGTCCGTGTGGGGGGGGCAGTAAATATATATCTTCTTGAGTGTATTTTTCTACCAAACTGATGGCTCCTATGATGTCTATGCCCCATTTTTCAAATGGTTGTAAGGACACGATGGGGTTAAGGGGCATGTGATCCTTGAAACGAGGGATTGATACATATTGGCATTTATCACATTATTTGACATACTCAACAACGTCATCCATTAAAGTGGGCCACCATAACCCAGCCGCGTGAGAACCTTATGAGTAGTGATGTCTACAACAAAGTGCCCACCAGCATAGGCAGAGTAAGCATGTTCAAGAAGGAATACATATTCGTCTTCTCGAACACAATGTCTTAGGATTTTGTCCTTGCCCTGTTTGTAAAGTTGACCTGCGATCAGTTGGTATGGGGCTGCTTTTTTGATTAAGCAATGGGCGCAATCCTTGTTGAGGTTAAATCATTGTCTACTCTCACTGGCGATTCGCCATTGGGGATCCTTGAGATGTGGTCTCCTAGAACATGCTGACAGCCTTTTCTCACTGTAACAATGAAATCAAACTCTAGCAAGATAAGGAGTCACCTAGTGATTCTACTTGTCATACAGGGCTTATTAACCAAGTATAAGAGGGCTTGATGATCTACAAAGAAGACAAATTTGGTCGCCACAAAAGATAATGGCAAAACTTCTTAACCATGTAAACCATAGCTAATCCTTCTCTCTCAGTTGTGGTGTAATTCCTCTCAGCTGCTCCCTTGAGTTGGCGATTGGCAAAACTAATGGGAAAGTCCATCTTGTGATCGTCGGGTTGGCCAGCACGCACTCTATAGCAAATGCTGAGGCCTCAATATGGACATGGAAGATGAGATCCTAATTGGGGGATATAAGGATTGGAGCACTTGCCAAGGATTTTTTGAGTGTAATGTAAGCTCTGTGGCATTCTTCTATCCCCTTAAGAACTATAAGGAGTCCATAAAAGGGGTCTAGCAATATCAACATACATAAAAATGAATCGCCAATAATAGCCGACATGTCCCATGAAGCACTGGACGCCCTTGAAGTTGGTAGGTGTGGCGGTAGCTCAAGAATGAGCCACACTTTGTTGTCTCATCAGTCGGATATTCCTTGCCTGGAGATGATGTGTCCCAGGATCACTCCGTGTCGAACCCAGAATCGGCATTTAAGAGGGTTCAACGAGATGTGATATAGTCTGCATCGCTCTAACACCTTACGCAAACATGCGAGGTGCTCCTTCCAAGAAGAGTTGACACATAGGTTGTCCATGAAGACTTCTAGGAATTTTTGAAGATATTCCTTGTTGTAAGCCATACACATTAAGCATTGGAAGGTTCCAGGGGCATTGGTCAACCCAAAGGGCATTACTGGCTGTGGGACATTAGTGTGGACCAAAAGAGAGTTGTTTGCAAACTCTTTTTGCCATACTTCATTGAAATGCTCATGGGCTTCCACGACTCCCACATATTTCAACCAATGGGTTTCATAGTTGTCAGGAAAGATACACCGCTCTGGCCGAGGGAATCCTTCGGGCCTCTGAGTTTTATGGGAGCATGTACTCCTTGATGGCTTAGCTCAAACAACCTGATCAAGCTCTTGCGTGGCTATATTGGGTAGATATGTTTAACTAAGCATATATAATGATGTAAGATTTTGCCCATCCACCGTGGTAAATCTCATACTAGTTTTTCTAGGCAAGATATCTAGTGTAGCAAGGATATGCATCCAGTTCTCAAAGTCTTCCAGCTCTAGGAGCCGTGCACAATCCTCACTCTCCTTTTCATCTTCCAGTGTGTTATGGCATGTGTTATGGCATGTCGGGCATAGATGGACTTCAATAGTTCGTGTAGTTGTGATTGAGTCCTCTGCAAACGGTTTGCCACTCATGGGGTGCACTTTCCATGTGCGTAGATTGATCTTGAAGGTAAGATCTTTTCTCCAAATGTAGATACGGTCAGTATCCCAATCATGGATCACCTTGGATTCTTGCATAAAGGGTTTGCCAAGGATGCGGTCATATGAAATTGGCTGACGTCCAAAATTCATCACCACAAAGGTGTGGCAGTAGGTGGTTCCCAAAATCTTAATTTTAAGATCCTTTAGTAGACCAATGGGTCTAGCGGTGGCTCCATCAACGAGTTTAACTAACAATTGGTTGTTGTCCAAGGTAGGTGCTCCCCATTTTTCCCAGCATTACTTGGTCACAATGCTCACTTCGCCTCCGCCATCCAAGATTGCAGTAACTTGGTGTCTGTCATAAGTTATTGGCAGGGCCGCATTAAGTTCATTGCCTTCAAAGTATTTTTCGAGCTTGTTCACTTGAACGGTAGGAGTCCCTTTTACCTTAAGAGGTATGTGGAATTCTTCTCCCTCAAATTCATCAGAGCTATCGGGCTCCATGGTTTCATGCATGCCTGCCCTGAGATGCCCTTCCATCTAGTCTTTCAAGTCGTTCCATAGGCTTGGGCTACCTTGGATCAAAGTGCTGGTAGGGATCTGAAGCTGAGAAGAGAGGAACAAAGAGAGACTTGCAATGTCTCTCAGAGCAGATGCAGTCCTCTGAGGAAGGTCAGGTCTGCTTTGCCTCTAGCTTTTTGAGGTGTATAGGATGGGAACAGGGATTTCTGGGTTAGTTCCCCTATGATGTTCATCTCCCAGGTCTCTAAGATATTCCTCCACCTTGGCCTTTAGTTGGGGATTAGCTTCTTCGTCTGTTAGCTCTTGTGGGAGTGGTTGGTCTAGAAGCTTGCAAGGAAAAACCTGAGCATCATGTGCAGGTCTCTAGTTTGAGACTTACAAGCATGGTTCAAGGTAGGCAGTAGGAGGATCAACTTCCATCTAAGCTTGGCACTCACGAACTAACTCTTAGATGGCTAGGAGCCTCTCTTTTTCTTTAATAGGATTTGGATATTCCTTAAGCTTTTTAGATAGCTTAAGGGGGTCAATGGGTTCTTGGGCGGCGTAGGGGATTGCATGTAACATATCTTCTTCTTCAAATAAAGAAGTCAGAGGATAAGTTGTTGTGCCTGAGTTAGAACAATTTTTGATAATCACTCGGCTTTCTCCCTTCCCAACCTTGGTGGATTTCTTTCGTGAGCGCATAGTTATTCGAGCTTGTTTCAGAGGCTCTTGCTTGGTCTTAGTTTTGAGAGGTTGATGCCTCTGCACAGCAGCATGTGTCGCAGCCCTTTGCCTATTTTGCAGCCTAGTTACTATGTCGTTTAGGGGGACTGCTCAAATGAAACCATCTCTAACACTTAGCAAGTTAAGGCTGGTGCGAGGATTAGCTTCGTGAGCCTGTCCAGTTTTTCTTGGTCTTAGCGGGTTCATGTTGGGACACTCAGCCACTCGGTGAGTTTCACCACAATCATAACACTGTATGGGTGGTCTTTGTGTTGTTCGATTCATATCCCTAGCCCGCGTGATATCAGGACTGCTAAGTACATAGGGTACGTTTGTTCACCCTCCATAACATAGTGACTAAGAATTTGTGAGGGCGAGCTCATGGGCTCTTGGGTTTCGTAAGTGGGAGTCTCTAAGATTTCTCCCGCATTATCATCCTCCACCAAGAGTTCTGTCAGGGTTATTTGACAAACTCGTGTGACTCTGGGTAGTAACGAGGGCTATGGTGGGAGAATTGGGGGTGGTAGGGGCATCTCATGGACCCTAAGGATTCCTCTTTGGGCCACTTCTTGGCCTAGTTAGGGAGCGTTATGATGTGTAGGGGCTAGCAAATCCAACGGTTGACTAGGGTTTGCAGCAGGTAGTACTTGAGGCATAGCTCGAGCCAAGGCAGCCTTGTGATGGTAGCAGTTAGAGATCTCGTGATTGCCATATTTTACACAATAGGTACAATAGAGGCTTGGGTGGGGTCTCAGATGAGGACATTCGGTGCTAGTATGGTTTTCTCAACAGGTCGGACACCATACGAGTTCCCTTCTAGGATGAAGATGTGCATGGTCCCCTCGATCACGACCTTGGTTGATTCTCCATTGTTGGGTCATCTGTTGCATTAGGGCAGTGGCCAATTTCTCTACACCATATGTGGACTCCTTACCTTTTCATGAGGCTTTGTGATGGTGGTCTTAAAGGAGTCTTCTGATGCACCTTTGTGGAGTTGTTGGGAACGTGCTCCCTTGAACTTATCCTCAAACTTCAGAGCACTCCTGAACCATTGTTCAAAAGAGGTGTGACCCAAAGAAAATAAGGAGTTGTGCAAGGGAATATCTTCAAGTCCCTCCAAAAATCTCCCAATTAGTCCCTCATCAGAGAACTTGTTTACAATATTAGAACTTGAGTAGTTATATGTGACTCTGTTTATGTAATCTTTGATGGTTTTGCCCTCATTTTGTTTGACATTATTCAGCTGTTCAATACGGCTCCATTGGATACCTTGACGAGAGTACCCTACTTGAAATCTTCTTTTAGAGCCTCGAAGGAAGCTTTATCTTCCACTTTCAAAGATCTGAACCATTGGTCAGCTTTGCTATCCAAAGTGAAGCCAAAGGCACTTATCTTGTTCTGATTGTCTATATGGCCAAATGCTTTGCAGATCTGATTAAACATCTCCATGTGAGTAATGGGATCAGCCGTCCCATCAAACTTCATGATCAACTTTGAGATGTTTGCTGGTTTGGTTCATTCTTGCTGCGGGCCCTATTGTGGTGATGGGCTTGGGTAGACCCATTGTCTCTGGTATGATCTCTCAGGCCTCTGGGAGGATGGACCTGGTTCTTGGTTTGGCAAGGTTTTTGGAGCTATGAATGAGTATTCCACCCCCGAGATGGGTATGGCTCTCCACTTTGGTAACTGGATCTACGTTGATGGCGACTTCCACTCTGGGGTCTAGAGGTGGAGTGGTCCCACTTTTTTGAGGTTGATCCAAATTTCTCACCCTGGGTTGTGGTTCTACGAACTGTGTGTTTCCCAATAGAAAATTGTGAAGCCTTGATGCAAGGCTTTGCTAAGAATGAGTTGGAGAGATAGGAGTAGGTTCCTGAACAGATGGTATTTCCATGCACTTTGGTTCAGGTTCTCTCACCTCTAGGTGTCTAGGGTCCCTCCTCCACTACTAGGAGTTCCTCACTCTCGTTTTGGTACTATCAAAGACAAGCACCATTTGACTCCATGCGGTATTTAAGAGGCATCTAAAGATCTCACTTCATCGAAAAGAGGGTTATTTCTCACCAACCTACCCGAGTGTAGATGCATGAGAATATACTCATTGCTCTGAACCCCCTAAAAAAGAAGTTGTTTTTTAAAGGAACAACCGTACGCTTGTGAGCGAACGGGCATACGCTCCTCGGTGAGAGAAGGAACGGACGTTTGCTTCTCTACTAGCATGGCATACACTTCAAGGAATTCGAAATGCAATGGGCATTTGCTTCTAGTAGAACGATCATTTGGGATGAAGCCGATTAGAACAAGCATGGAAAACTGGTGCCACAGGGTTCAATTCAAGGTTGGCACGAGCATTGGCTTTCGGCTCAGGAAGGAATGGGCTTGCAAGTTTATGAGCCGATTAGAACGGACGTGGCAAGGTGGAGAAAGGAACTCACACGTACATTCGCTCCAAGCTGAGGAGCGAACAGGCGTGGCAAGCCATAGAACGGACGTGCAAAAGTTGGAATGGATGTGCGCTCACAAGCGTACAGCCGTGGCACTGTCAGACAGAGATTTTTTCAAATTTGACTGGCTGCTGCTGCAGGTCTAACAGTCAGCCCTAACAATATAAAATTCTCCTTATTTAATTGCACTTCAATGCACATGAGGCCTAATTAAATGTAATTAAACTAATTTTAAAACTCTTGCCAAATTTAGGTAGTAAAACTACGAGATTTGGGTTGTAGGCAAAAGGAACAGGCGTGGCAGAGTTGGAACGTGCGTTCCCTGAACTTGCTACAAATGCTCGACTCTCAGAGATGCTTGGCACAATGGATTTTTTCTTAGGAACCTCTCCATCAACAACTGATTCAGGCACCTTCCCAGGGTCTTTTGATGTTTTTGTTTTTACAAGGAGCTAGAGCTAGTCTCTAGCTACTGATTGATAACTACAATGCATGGTTCAAGCTAATGGATTGAGATTAGTTGAATGATTAAATAAAAATGCAAACATGATGAAAAAAATAAAAATTCAAAATTGCTTGAATGTTGAGGAAAATTAGGAACGCTAACTTGCTTCTTCCTCGCTCTCGTTGAAGACTCGAATGCTCCGATGCTCAATCAACGATCCAACCTCTGTGTAATCTCCAACAAAACACAAAACAAACAATGTTAATCAACAATTTTCATCCCACTCAAGGAAAATCAAGCTCTAACTAATGAATCAAGTAGAGGACCCTAAGCCAAATGCCAATCCCTGACAGCGGCACCAAAGATGTTAATGGTTTAACATACTACCTCACAAACACAAGAGAGAAGAAGAATAGAGTGCTTGCAAGGGTCGAATTTGGTGATTTGCACTTGGCCAACCCTATGAGGGTTAACTCCCCGATGTGAGGCCGCTAGCCAGGGCTCACTCTACACTCTCTTTGTGTCACCCAAATAGAGATCCAAGTAATCTAGGTAGGAGCAAGAGGTCAGGAGCTATGGAGAGCTCTACTTCTCCCTCATGCCAATCGTATGAAAACAAGACAAGGTGGAGAGCAATGAAAAGAGAGAGAAGGAGAGAAGGGAGAGCAACACCATTCCTATTCACATACACCAACAATCACAAGTATGCAAGCATCACAAGCAAGAAAACTACCATAAGCTCAAGAGAGAGTAAGAGGGAGACAAGACAAGACTTAATTGAGACAAATGAGATTGTCCCTTTTCATATTCCATAAAATTTCTGATATATATGAGCTCACTTTTTACAATGGCCGACCGCCCAATTACAAATAGGGGCCCAAAACTAGTCTTCCTAGGTTAACTAGCTCTATGTACATAAATTCTTTATGACCGGCATTACACAAGCCGTAAGCTCGGTCATCCCTTGTCTCATTTACAATTGGCGCTTAGCACGGTTACAAAAAAGATGGATTGTAAAGATAATCTAGTAGCCTCAACAAGAAAGGTCATGTTAACCAGAGTGGTTAACAGAGCTCCAAGATTAGCCTGCTAATCTAATTGTTTAAGCTCAACATATGATGAAAGAAGACTCTCTTGTTGCCACATCTTAACCATATGAAGAGTCTCACAAGCCAACTTGTAGGTATTAAAATGAACATTGATGAAGATATTTTTATTTCTTTGTTACTTAAAAGTCTACCCATAGGAAGACTATGGAAACATAGTCACTACACTCACCAATCTACCATCTCTAAAGTTGGTCCACATCATTGCATCCTTGATGGAGGAAGAGAAGAAGATAAAGCAATAACATGGAAAGAAGCCATCTCTTCTCCCATAATGAGGCCTACTACACAAAGAATATACCAAAGGGTCTACATCAACAAAGGATAGCTTCAAAAACAGAAAATGGTAAATGTAACTTTTGTGGCAAGCCATGGCACTTTGACGTCATGAACCTATAGCATACATGTAAATGGACCCATGTGTAAAACACTATAAATAGGGCCTTGGGCACATGGATAGAACCTTTTGTCACTTTTACTAATTTTGGACATTCCATTGAACCTTTGGCTCCTACTATGGAGATGGCCATCTATGGTCAAGGCTCATGGCTAGCTTTCAAGCCATCCTCTTGGTGAGAGGTTAAGACACTTAGCCCATTGTGTATCTTTCTCTTTGCTACATACATATATGGATTCTCTCTCTTGTTCATCATTGGCTATGATGTTTAGAAATGCTAATTTCAAATGTAATGGATGCTAGAATTCATCTTTCATGTGTTTGATTTCATCTTTAACTCTAGATCCATTCCATTTGGTATCAGAGCCTTGATTTTGATCCACTTTCAAGGTTTTTGGTGCATGAGATTGGTATTTCTTGATGGATTTCTGAAATTTTTAGGTTTCTTGAGGTTTTTGTGCTTAATCTTGATTAATTTTTTATTAATCTTGTGGGGAATAGTGGGGTTGAGGCTTGATTTTATGGATTTCAAGTGATTTTGGAGAGATTTATTCAATTTGGACTAAATTTTGGAGCCCTGGACCAAATTTTGGAACGGGCAGATCAAAATTGAAAAAATTTTGAATTAATTACTTGTTAATCACTCTATTAATGTGATGATTATGAAATTGTGCTTCTTCCTCAATCTTTCCATCACCATGGGTCCTGATTTTTACACTGTTTTTGATTCAATTTTGTGGGAATTTGATAGAGCTTCATGAGAGGATAAGAATGAGTACCACATTATGTGATAATTTCTGAAATTTTCTACACATTATCTCTTCTTTTTCTTCATTTTCATGAAACCCTAGAAAGGGCAGCCAATTGACCTTCTTCGGAGCATTCTTGAGGATTCTTCACCACCATTTCTTCTTCATATTCAGCCTTGTGTTCTAGCTTCAATTCTTTGCCCATTAGACCTCAATTAGCAAGAGATTAATGTTGGGTTTGTGAGAGGATTTTTTCTTCATTTGGAGAATCACAAATGCATTAGGTGCATGTACAGAGAAAAGCATCGCTTGTGCACCATCATCTAGACAGAGCTGTAGTTCCCCCACATTCAATAGCTCAGAACCTAGGATTTGTTAGAAGATGACAGAGGGAGATAGAAAGACGCCGAAATGGCTGCTTTGGTTGAATCTTTCCTCTCTACGTTCTCCATCTACGGGTTATGATCATGAAGTGAGCAATCTTGTGTCTTTTGCTGCAATTTCTCAAAGCATCATACACTGTGCGAAGAAGAGCATGTGAAGGTGAGTTAGTATATTCTTCTTGCAGAAGAACCCTAATGTAGTGCAGGAGCGACACCCCGACTTCGGTTTCGGAGCAGCTTTGGGCGATGCTAAAGCAAGCTTTCGAGGTGATCTGGCTATGCTGGACAGAGTCACAGGTGGCTTTGGAGCTGATGTGCCCGGTTCGGAGCAGGCTTCCGAGCTGATTTGGCCAGCTTCGGAGCTGATTTAGAGGCATACTTGACTGGTTTGCCAATCAACTTGGGTGCTTTTAGAGGAGTTTTGGCCAGTTTGGTGGACAGTTTTGAAGTACTCTTGGCCGATTTGACAGCCGTTAGCCATTTTGGAGTAGACATAGTCGGTTTTGCAGCCAAACTGGGCTCTTTGATAGCGTCCCTTGCTATCTTGCCCACAGTTTTCTTCATTTCTTCTGAGAGCTGGTAAGAGGCCTTCACATTTCCCACATCAATTTCATTGAAGAATCAAGGATTGTCATCCATTTAAAACCCTAATCATGCACATGATGGTGGTGAGCTTCTTGCCATTGAGGAGCAATTAAAGGTATGAAGGCCATGGTTGTATGCCATCTTCATAAACTATTGAAGGGAGATTGAAGCATTTAGACACATTACATCCCATTGGTGATGTCTATGCTTCTACTGGCATAATCTATAGCCTAATTAAGTTCAATGGAGCTATGTTGGTCTTATCCATTCTATGGGACATGCATATGAGGTGGTGTAGAGATTGACTCACATGCTTTTGATGGTTCTAATGGATGTGATTCTATGCATTGGAAGGGTTATGGAACCCATGAATGAGCTCTTGGGAACAAACTTGCATTGATATGATACATATTCTCATATCTTTGAGTATTGCAAAGGGTATTGGATGCCATTGAGCCACTTATAGTATCCATCTCAATGCTATGAGGACTCACATGGAGTGTGGGCATGCATATGAGATTGTGGATTGACCTATTGGTCTTGCTTACCCTCACAAGCAATTGTTGTGGTGATTGGAATTGAGTGGTTTTGTTGGATGGATGGAAGATTCTTGGGGTTTGATACAAAGAGCATGAGTCCATGCTCTTTGGTTAAGGGCATGATTCATGCCACGTGGTTGTAAGTAATCTTCCTTGCTCTTACATTCAAGCAGAGCACACTACCACATCATAATTTTTCTCACAACTTTCCATTCCTAGCATCTAGTATGTTGTGAGGGTACCTCGGGCATTGGAGGAGAGGCCCGAGGGGAGCATGGCTTGAATCCACCGTGCCATGAGTGTCATGGTAAAGCGGTACGGTGGAGGATTAAGTACTTGGAGGTAAAGACATGGCCCCAACTTGTGCCTAGAATCGGACTAGGTACGAGGGTGGGAAGAGCTTGGCTAGGAAATCCGCAAGCTTTGATGCGCTTCATCGAAGACATTGGTACATGTATTGGGGTGATTCACTTGGGTTGTGCATGGATTTGATGCCTATTGGATGAGAAGCCGTGTTGTGTACATCTTTGAGGTACGAATCTAATATGATGGTATCCACTTTTAAGATCAATGTGATTGAAACAAGCATCTCCCTCAAGCTTGTTAAGAATATCATTGATTCTAGGAATCGAATACCTATTCTTGATGGTTATCTTACTAAGGGCCCTATAATCAACGCACATTCTATACGACCTATCCTTTTTCTGCACAAGTAAAAATGGAGAGCAATAAGACGAAGAACTTGGTCTAATCAACCCTTTCTCAAGACGATCATTCACTTGAGTCGTAATTTTCTCTTATTGGGCAACACTCACCTTGTAAGGAGGTCAGTTAGGAGGGGAACTACCAAGGACTATGTCAATATAGTGATCTTATGGCCTCTCGCGAGATAAATATGGAAGGGAGTCAGTAAAAAAATCAACATAATCACTTAAGAAATCAATCTCATCTTAATCTATTGGAGTTACAAAATCATGTTCCACACTATCATGTACAAAAACCAAGTAAGAACAAGCTAATTTCTTTATTGCCTTAGAAAAAGAAATGTGACAACGGATATGGTACTCCCAGTGGTACCCGCATTAATACAAACTTCTCTAATCCTATGAGAAATTTACTTTCTTCTCTTTGTGAAAAACCTTGGGATCCAAATGATAATGCCATGGCATCCCTAGTATCACATCACATCTCGTAAGCGGTGTGCTACTACGAAGTCTTCATGATCCAAATATCCCTGAATCTGTATGTGCAGCTTCCCAATGATGGGATTGACTTTAACTTCCTTGCCCTCAAGGGCACCATTTGCATGAAAATCCATGCCCAATTCCTTGGGCTTTAGCCCAAGAGCAGTAGCCATCTAAATGGATATAAATTTGTATGTAGAGGCATTATCAAAAAGGAATAAAGCTGTTTGATCCTTCAAATTGCCCCAAGCCTTGCATAAAATTATGCTCTTTGGTTCATGTGCAGTATTACCCTATACATCGGATATAACATTTACACTTGGTTTCGCATCCTGCACATTATGCCTTTTGACATTCCAACGCCTTTTAGATTTTATGTGATCCTTACTACCACATAAGAAGCATATCCCCTCTTTTGTGCAGTAAAAAATGTGATGTATGGACAACTTGGGATCATCTTTCTAACCCCCGAGCTTCTTTTCAGAGTCCCCTTTTGCATCCTTAGACTCATTGGGCATACAATTAGGTGGTTGTCCACCCTTTTTTTGCTCATTTCCAACTCTGAATTTTTGATCGTATGAGCTGAATGTATGAGCTGAATTATTGCCTTTTTGATGCTCCTTTGCCATGCAGTTCCTCAAAAATAGTAGCTGAATATATCAACTCCTGTAAAGTGTTGTGAGGGTACACTGCCAGGATCTTCTCGATGATTCGTTGTTGTAGCCCTGACTCAAATTTTCTTTTCTTCTCGTCCTTATTAATCGTCATGAAAGGTGTGACCTTGAGAAGAATCCTCCAAAACTTTGAGACATATGAAGAAGCCTTCATCCTATGTCACAGCTAATCCCATTCCTTCCATACATCGTTTTCGAAATGGAGAGGAAGAAACTGATCATAGAATTGCTCTTTAAAAGTACTCCACGTATGAGAAACTATTCTGTCCAAAAGCTTTGCCATCCACCAATCACTTGAAGCCTCTTTAAGATGCATTCCCACATACCTGAGCATAGATTTCTCTGTGAAGTCCTTAATGCAAAAGGCTATCTCAAATTGCCTTATGAATACAAGTGCCTTAGTGGTGTCCAGCTTTCCATTATCTCTCTCAAATTTGATATCCTTGTCCCCCGACTTGAACTCTTTGGCCTTCTTGCTATGCCAAACATCCGATCGCTTTTGTTCATCATCCACTTCGACATGTCTGTGATGGCAGCGATGCCTAGATCTAGGGCTGTTTTCTCGTGAAAGTCCTCCACTTGGGATGAAACTCTGGGAGTAGGAAGGTGGAGATATCACCGACAATACATTTAGATCTTCCGCATTTCTCATATGGACTCAAAACCCTTCATCATCTATTCAAGCTGCATGTTGATATACATCATTCCTTCGGATTGCATGCCCTCTCATATCATTTGCCTAGGTTGCATGCCCTCTCATAACATCTGTTTGGGCCGCATGCCCACCCAAATCACTTGCTCGAGCTACATACCCTCTCACAACATCATCAAAATTCCCTTCAAGATTGCCTTCAAGGTTTTTATGTGAAGATCCACTTTCCCTCATCATCAAAAACAACATCGCCACAACTTTTCAAATAAGCAACAACCAACTCTCGAGGTTTCTCAATCCCCATCTATTGGACAATTACATCAAAAGTGACCTCATTTTCCTTAACCTAAGACCTGGATTCAATATCCCTCTGTACGTCTGGGCGCCTTTGTAAGGCACGAAACTCTTCAAGCGCATTCATCAAAGCATCAAACATCAAGATCCTGTTGATCTTCAGCCCTAGTGGCTAACTATGGATCATTACCTGCCAAATCTCCAACTTGGTCCTTGTCTCTATACTCTTCCCGCATGCAATGAATACGAGTGATAGAATCCTCCAAACAATGATCTCAATGGCTGGCCATGATGTATTTACCAAAGTCTTCAGAAAGAAAAGAACTTACGTGTCCCGAAATCAATAGTGCCCTACTAGCTTTCCAAGAATGATATTGAACAGAGTGCAACCTTGGGTGCAACAGTGTCCCTACATAGACAGGAGAGCCACAAAGTCTTTCCACGCTCATTGCCCCTTAAAGCAAAGGTAACCGCTTTCGAAGTGCAGCAGTAAGACAAGGGCTACCTCAGAATCCCAACCTTCTTTCATGGATAATGACTCCTTACAGCGATATCCAGCATCATGTACGACATAAGCTTTGTAGAAACCCAGGCTCTAATACCAATGTAACGAAAGGACAGCTGAAACACGAAAATCTTTATTTCAAACATTCTGGACATCTTGCAAAGTGAAGGTCCATGAAGAGATTGGTATTGATTATAATTACTAATATATTTTATGCCAATATGTAAAAATAGTATGGTGGCTCTTGGTATCATCGTGCTTGCTAGGTGGAGCCGTGTTAATGCATACTTCCTTCCTCCAAAATATTGCATCGATTCTTACATTTGCTATCTTGGACTCTCAAATTCCTTGCAATTTTATTCTTCTTGTCATGGATTTATTTGCACATGTCTAAACCAAAAACTTTCCATCCAACTTCTCCCAAACCCTTGATCCCAAACTTCTCTCCTATTGACCTTGTCTTATACAAAACCCTACCGTCTAGTTCCTCCCCTCCTCTTAACCTTGTGCCGTTGTGAAACCTTGTGATATAGTTTCTTCTATCCTTCCCATATTGTGACTTCTAAGTTCACCACAAGTGTTCAAATAATCCCATCTGGCTCTTTAGACCTTACTAGATTTTTGTTTACCAAGTAATGCTGATGTGAAAGAGAGATCCATAACTAGTGGGAATGTAAAAGTTTACATTGATGTATACATGATCCATTCAAATTTTTCTTTTTTGTGTGTAATCGCTAGAGTCTTGAACACCAATTCGTAGATCATGATAAGAGATGTGTTATTTAAACTGTGAATATGATGAGATAAGGTGATGTGTTATTTAAACTGTGAATATGATGAGATAAGGTGATGTGAACATGAAGCAAAACAACTTATGAGACTTAGGACATCAAAGAAACACAGATGAAAGAAAACATGTAGTGTAAGATTGTAAAAAATAAGTTGGATAAGAAAAGAGTACCAATGCAACGACATTCATGAACATGATGCCATCTACCAAATGTACCCACAATAGTACGGAGATATGTGAGATACGTTGTAAAGGATGATAGAATTATGAAAATCGAGTGATTAATTTCAAAGTCAACAAATGAGACTAGGAGGCCTGTAGACGAGGCATTACAATGTGAATATGATCAAGCAATGGACAAATACATGATGTTTTTCAAAGATCAAATACATAAGTAGGGTTTTTAAAAATGGTAAGAATGAAAAGCATACATTTGAAAAGGAAAAAAAAGATTTCTTGACTTTTTTTGTTAATTTAAGAAAAATACAATCTAGGATCATATAACACAATTTTAAGAGAAATACAAATGAGACTAGGAGGCTTGTAGATGAGGCATTGCAATGTGAATATAATCAAGCAATGGACAAATACATGATGTTTTTCAAAGATCAAATACATAAGTAGGGTTTTAAAAATTGGTAACAATGAAAAACACACATTTAAAAAGGAAAAAAAAATGCAATGTGAATATGATCAAGCAATGGACAAATACATGATGTTTTTCAAAGATCAAATACATAAGTAGGGTTTTAAAAACTGGTAACAATGAAAAACACACATTTGAAAAGGAAAAAAAAAGATTCTTGACTTTTTTTGTTAATTTTAGAAAAATACAATCTAGGATCTATATAAATTTAAGTTTTTGTTGCACTTTAACTATATATAACACGATTTTAAGAGAAATACAAAGATGAATGTCATTATATATAAGAAGTTATATTATTGTGTGGAGGTAATAAGGTGATGACAGATTTAATGGCTCCTATTAGTGTGAGTCAATGTGTCATGTCATAAACTATATTCTACACAAATAAGTAAACATATCCGAAGTAAGATGAAAAAGTCTATTAAAAACATTTATAAATACTATGGTCCTGATGTGATGTTGGTTGTAATAAGCATTACAAAAGAATAGAAAAAATCACTAAAGGAAATACTTCAATACTTAAAAAAGTAAGCTAGATTTTAGGGATCTGTAACTCTGTACATATACTCCCTACATTTTTTGGCCTATATTTTGAAAAGATGCAGGGGAGAAGAGAGCTTGAGCTCTTGCAACCACACACACACTCACAAAATCCTAAAAGAGAACACAAGGTGAGAGGCTGAAAATCTTCTTCTTCTTCACACAATACTCAACACACCATATACAAAGATAAGAGTACACACAATATGAAAAGGTACTCAACCAAATACATACTAGGGTTCTCTATAGTGTGAACCCAACTAAATGAGCTGATGCTATAACTATGCCAGTCTCTAGAATGGCTGTTACACAGCCTGTCATCCCACAGGCCGCATATCACCCATGATCTCACCAACCATGCCAGTGGTTTAAGTGTGGGGCCTATCCCCCAGGCGGATCATCAGTGTCCACCGTCTCACTAGATGAGCTCGATATCTCAACACTCCCCCTCGAGCTCAACTCCATCTCATGTACACCAAGCGAAGCCCTGAATCTGTGAAGCTTCTCGATATCCAATGCTTTGGTGAAGATGTCAGCGTCCTAATCCTATGTGCTGACATAAACAAGGTCAACATCTCCTACCAAAACCTTCTCTCTGACAAAATGGTAGTGGACCTATATATGCTTCGTGCGAGCATGAAAGACTGGGTTCCGGGTTAACTGTATACTACTAATGTTGTCACAAAAAATGACAACTTGTCTATCCACTGATAGACCCAAATCTGCTTGTAGCTTTCTCAACCAAGCTACCTCACATGCTGCCATAGCAACACCTCTGTACTCGGCCTCTGTACTGGATAGAGCAACCGTAAGCTGCTTCTTGCTACTCCAAGTCATAGCAGCACTCCCCAAAGAAAACATGAATCCACTAGTAGATCTTCTACCTGAGATACTACCAGCCCAATCAGCATCTGTGTATCCATGTACACATATCTCTATCCCAATTTCATAAAATAGTCCACAATGCAAAGTAGACCTCACATACCTCAGTATACGTCTCAATGCATCCAAATGCGGCTTTCGAGGAACCCGTATAAACTGACTCACCAACCCAACAGCATAGCTCAAATCTGGCCTAGTGATCGTCATGTAGATCAAGCTTCCTACTATGCGCCTATACATAGTAGGATCCTCAAAAATCTCTCCTGAATCTGCACTCAACTTGCCATTTGGATCCAATGACACTGAGATAGGCTTACAGCTTGTCATACCATACTTGGACAACATGTTCAAGCCATACTGTCTCTGTAGTAATCCAATACCATGTAGTGACCTAATCACCTCAATGCCCAAGAAATATCTGAGCTCCCCGAGATCCTTCATCTCAAACTTCTGTCTAAGCAAGATCTTTACATTAAAGATCTCTGCATCATGGTCCCCCGTAATGATCAGGTCATCTACATAGATGACAACAAGCACAACCCCTCTATCACTGTGTCTCACATACAGCGAGAAATCTGCATTGGCTACATGAAAGCCAACAGTGACAAGATATTCAGAAATCTTGTCAGACCATGCTCTTGGTGCTTGTTTTAAGCCATACAAGGCTTTCTTCAACCTACAAACATGCTCGGGGTGACTCACATCCTCATAACCAAGTGACTGCAACATATACACCTCTTCTTGCAAATCCCCATGCAAGAATGCATTTTTTACATCCATCTGATGTAAAGACCATTACTTTAATGCAGCCACTACTATCACAACTCATTGTTGCCATCTTGACAACTGGAATAACAGTTTTCTCATAATCAATGCCATATGTCTGCGCATATCCTTTGGCTACCAATCTAGCCTTGTACCTGGTTATGCTTCCATCACTATTATGTTTTATTTTGTACACCCACTTGCATCCAATGGCTTTCTTGCCTTCAGGCAATTGCACTTAATCCCAAGTCTCATTTCCATATAATGCAGTAACATTTTCTATTTTTGATACCGATGAGACTTTTCTAATATTTCTGCCAATTGCTTGGCCTAGGTAAAGGTACCAGATGCTACCTAGGCATGCCGATACCTTCTAATGCATGTCGATAACTATCGACATGCACTGGGAGCACCCAATGTATGCTCGCTGCTACCAAGGTATGCCGGTAGCTTCTAATGCATGCCGATAACTACCGACATGCACCGGGAGATTCCAATGCATACCGAGTACTATCTAAGCATATCGATAGCTAACCGGCATGCACCGGAAGCACCCAATACATGTCAGGTGCCACCTAAGCATACTGGTAGCTTTCAATGCATGTTGGGTGCTACCTAAGTATGATGATAGCTACTACCAGCATGCACCGAATAACTGCCAACATACACCGAGAGCTACCGACATACACCATGAGCACCCAATGTAAGCCGAGTGCTATCTAGACATTCCGATAGCTTCTAATGCATGCACTGAAAGCTATTGACATGCACCGGGAGCACCCAATGTATGTCAGGTGCTACTTAGGCATACTAGTAGCTTCTAATGTATGCCGATAACTACCGACATGCATCGTGAGCTCCCAATGCATGCTAGGTACTACCTAAGTATGCGGATAGTTATCGACATGCATCGACAGCATCCAATGCATGTCGGGTGCTACCTAGGCATGCCAGTAGCTTGACATGCACCAAGAGCGCCCAATGCATGTCGGGTGCTACCTAGGTATGTCAATAGGTACGGATGCATGCTAATAACTATCGCCATGCAGTGAGCTATCGACATACACCGAGAGCACCCATGGGTACTACCTAAGTATGTTAGTAGCTTCTAACGTATGCCGATAACTATAGTGACATGCACCGAGACCACCTAATGCATGCTGGGTGCTACATAGGCATACCAGTAGCTTCCAATGCATGCTAGTAACTACCGACATTTATCAGGGGCATCCAATGCATGCCGCGTGCTACCTAGGCATGCCGATAGTATCCAATGTATACCAATCACTATTGACATACATCGGGAGCTACTGATATGCATCGGGAGTACACAATGCATGCCGAGTGCTCCCTAGATATGTCGGTAGCTTCTAATGTATGTCGATAACTACCGACATGCACTGGGAGCTCCAAATGCATGCAGGTGCTGCCTAAGTATACCGATAGCTACGAGCATGCACCGAGAGCACCTAATGCATGTCAGATGCTGCCTAGACATGCCGATAGCTTCCAATGCATACCGATAACTACTCACATGTATCGAGAGTTACCGGAAGCACCCAATGCATAACTAGACATGCCAGTAGCTTCTAATGCATGTCAATAACTACCGACATGCATCAAGATCTATCAACGTGCACCGAGAGCACCTAATGCATGTTGGGTGCTACCTAAGCATGCTGATAGCTTCTTGAAGCTCATAGAGATACACTACTAAGAAACCCTATGTATCATGTGCATTCAAGGGGTATTTAAAAAATTCCTTGTGATTTTTTAATAAATAAAATGACCCTTTTTTATTTATGAACTTACGAGTTTTTTTAAAAAATGATTTAAAAATCCCTTTTGTAAATGCATTTCTATAATTTTACCTTAAAATTTAGAATTAAAAAATCCCATTCATTTAAACTCATGTGGTATACTTACATATTTTTAAGAGAACCCCCCAAGCATGAAACTAAGATGAATAACGTTTTTTTAAAGCTGGGCAAACTGACAAGTTCTGTGAAAACTCTAGAGTTTGCTCCAACTCTTTTTTTTTTGCAAGTTTATTTTCGCTACTCAGTAGTGTTATTAACAACGTTCTTTCGTTGCACGTTATTTTGCTGCTTAGCAAAGTATTTTCGTTGCTGAGCAGTGATCCCTTGCAACGAAAATAGTAGCGTTTCTAACAACGAATTAGGCCCGACATTTTCATATCCTTTTAGTTATTAAAGCGCCGCTATTTTCACTAGTAGACCCTCATTTTGTTGTAGTGGATGGTGAAAATTTATAGCACCTTATCCTTCTCTAGTTCTCTCAAATGACACTATTACAATAGCACAAGTCCCTACACCATTACCGGAGAGAAGCTAACCAAGAAAGAGACAATGACAAGCACTCTCTAGTGGCTTAAAGAAGACCAGAGAAAAGCTCTCATCTCCATTCATGTGAACCTCCTACAACATCTCATCATCAACATCAATGTTGGTATGTCTATATAAAATGGCGTTTTATTTTCTTATGTGGAGCAATGACATTAGCTCCAGCTTCTTTGTTTGACGATCTTTAAAAATCCCCACTACATCAACTTATAGTGGCAACAAAGCTCCGAGCATTAACAATATCATCAAATGTGGATCACATTAGCAGTAGCACGATGCTCGTGATCTCATCCCTCATCGTTCACCGTCTCTTTTTCATTTTCATTCGCTATGCAGCTTCACCTGTAAGCTTATAATTACACTGATTTCCTTGTGGCAAGGAGCTTTGTTAAATTTAATTGTGTTTTTACCACCCCCTACAAAATGGTGTTGCTAAATCTTTATAAGAAAATGAGACCGCAAAATTCAAGGGAAGGAGATTGAGCCATAAAAAAATGAATACTTAGGGTAAAATGGGATCTCAAATAAGACAAACTAAGGATCCCTACATGTAGGTGTGGTGGGGTGTGGCTATGATCATGCAATGCAAAGTGTTTTTGTGTTTCTCCCACAAATCATTGAAATTGAAACTTGCTATCAACTTTGATGACAAGCTATTTTTTTGAAAAATTCTGGCCTTCACAATGTGCATGAGCTCCTTGTGCATGGTAGTGGTAAGGTGTTGGGGGTTCATCAAACGGGTAGGCTTCTCCTTGTAGCCGACCATGATATAGTCATGATCTCTATGTCCATACAGTAAGAGCTTCTTTATCAATCGAGATGACATTTTTATGAAAGATTCTTTAAGGCAGATACACAACATGCATAGCATAATCAGCTTCGTTTTGCCTCAAGTGTGTATAAGAACCTGGAGCTCGCGAACTCGGAGAGTCTGCCGGTGGCGGAGAAGACAATGGCCGCCACCTGGGCGTCGCAACGGGCGGAGAGCTCGTAAGCCTTCTTAAGGAGGCTGTTGCGGCGCTTACAGAAGCTGACTTGCCTGTGGGCGGTGTTCCCGGCCGATTCTTGGGATGGGGAACTTGGGCACCTTCTTATTGAGAGCTCCACCTCGAGGGCTGTTGTCTTGATTCACCTCCATAAGAGGCAGACGCAGCGTCTGCTGCTGCTGCATAAGCGTGGGCGGTCGCCTTGCTCTGATGCTGCTGGGGCTCTATGTGTGTTAAGCATGGCCAATTGCAGAGGGGCCGGGTGTGGCCTGCCGAGGATGGAAAGCAAGTATAATAAGAGGCAACAGAAGACGAACAAGAGGAGTGCTGCTTTTCTGCCTGCTGTGTGGAGTGAGAAATTGAAGGGTTGGGAGGTGGACGTTGCGAGAAGACGACGTACTGCTATCTCATTTTTAAAATAGATTAGCCAGGTAGTGGGGCATTTTGATGGGCAAGAGGCCGTCTGCAGCACGTCCTGTATCGTACGCTCTCCCTCTCCCTCTCCCCCCCCCCCCCCCCCCCCTCTCTCTCTCTCTCTCTCTCGCACTGACTGCCGGATGTGCGTGGCTTCAAAGCTTTGTGCCCGGCCAACACCTCATTTTTCCCTTAGCAAATTGGCAAACCCCACGTCCTTCAACCCATGTGTTGTTTGTGTACGCAAAGCCAGACACCGGTAATATAAAAGTTGACACAACACCACATGATAATTCACAAATAAAAGTTCTACAACGTATTATCCACAAGTCAATAGGAGAGAAACCTTTTTTTAGAAAAACATAAGTCAATAAGAGAGAAACCTCTTTTTAGAAAACATACACGCTTCCTCTTTTTGAAACAAATAGCCATACTTTTTTGAAAATTTTATGCCACTATTCTTTTTTTCCAGATGGTTCAATTCTCAAGGACGTTCTCCATTGGCTATTTTGAATCATCAACCGACCCAAGGTTAAGGTTAAGCACACCTTCCCCTAATTCAACAATCGACCCAAGGTTAAGGTGAGGCACACCTTCCTCGAATGCTGGAGTGAGATATCGATTCTGTATAAGTATTCCCTCTCTCCACACCTTACAAACTATCTTTCTAAAATGCTTCACACAAGCTAGGAATGCCATACCATTTTAATGCCCTAAACATACTTTATAATGAGTTTATAATTCAGCTTTCTTTACCTTCTCTTTATGCTTTTTCACCCATAGGCATAGATGGAATACACCAAGCATACATGTACTTCATCATTCCATTTCCAAACATCTTTACCTTCTCTTCACGCTTTCAAAACAAAATTTACCTTCAAGTGCTAGAAATCCTTTAGATGTTGCGATATATTAATATACTTTTAACTTTTATTTTTAAGAAAATCAACTAATTTGAAAAAATACCGCAAAAGTGTTTGACAATTGTAAAGTTGAGACATGACTGTCACTACAAAGCCATGTAGCAGAATGTGACATTTCATAGTCATTACCTCCAGTTCACTAAAGTTTTTTCATTTGAAGGTTGATATAGGCTTGACAAAGCCAATGTGACATTTCATAGTCATTACCTCAAATTCATTGAAGTCTTTTCACTTTAAAGGCTAATATAGACTTTCATTGGAAAGCCTTGACAACCCTTCTTTCATTGGAAGGATGAAAATAGTACTTAAGTATTGATATTTTGATTCATTCCAAAATGTGTATATATGGATGAAAAGATATTCCTTGTGAAGCATTCCTTCAAAGATAAGTAACACATTATAATCTAAAAACAAACTTATGTAACTTTCTTCGTTACAGAAGATGTCACATTGTGATGTTGTGACATTTTTTCATTTATTCACCTTTTAATAATATTCAAAGAAAACTCAAGATAAAATATGTAATTAACTCTATCAAAGAGTGGTTTATGTATTTCACTAGGTCAACACCCATAAATTAAAACACCCTAACATTTCCACTCTAATACAAAATCTTTAATTTACAAATTTATTGTAGTGAGGAGGAATCTTACATCCTCTCCCACTTGAAAAATGCGAGATGTCCTCATCTCGCAAAGTGGGGGTAGTCCTTTACCAGTTCTTCTTCTTTCTCCCAAGTGGCATCCTCTAAAGGGTAGAACTCCAAGGTGAAAGAGACATTAAAGAAAAAGTACATAGATACTTTAATGAATTTATTAGAGGAATTTTAGAATGTTTTTCCTGATGATTTGCGAGATGGCTTACCACCATCTAGAGAAGTAGACCATGGCATCAAAGTTATGCCAGGATCAAAACCTATAAGCAAATCTGCTTATAGATTAAGCCACTCCAAGGCATAGGAGGTGGAAAAACAATTGACGGAATATTTGTACAAAGGCTTTATTCGGCCTGGTTCAAGTCCGTGGTGGGCATCGCCTATTCTTCTGGTAAAGAAGAAAGACGGATCTATGCGGATGTGCATAGACTATAGGGCTCTGAATCAGATAACGATTAAGAACAAGTATCCAATGCCACGCATGGATGAGTTGTTTGATTAACTCTATGGATCGAGATACTTTACAAAAGTAGAGCTGAGATCAGGGTATCATCAGGTTAGAATTAAAGCAGAAGATGTTGCGAAGACAGCATTTAGGACCCGTTTCAGGCATTTTGAGTTTTTGGTTATGCCATTTGGGATAACCAATGCTCCAGCAACGTTTATGATGCTGATGGACAACATTTTACGTCCATATCTAGGAAAATTCGTAGTAGTTTTCCTAGATGATATTCTTGTGTATAGTAAGACACAGAAAGAACACACAGAGTATTTGCGTCTAGTGTTCGAGTTGTTGCGAGAGCAAAAACTATTTGCGAAGAAGAGCAAATGTGAATTTTTTGAAACAGAAATTCACTACCTTGGCCATAGTATATCCGCCGATGGTACGTGGATGGAGCCAGAAAAAGTAGAGGCTATTCTTAAATGGCCAATGCCGAAGAATCTCGAGGAATTGTAGATTTTTCTTAGCATGTCGGGGTCCTACCGACAGTATGTGAAGGACTACATGAGGATCGCAGTCCCGTTTGACTAACCAGTTATGGTCAAAAACTAAAAACATTAGTTGGGGGGAAGCCCAACAAAAGAGCTTTGATAAGCTCAAGGTGATCGTAGTAGCTGCACCTATTTTGACTATTGTCGATCCAAATGAGCTGTTTGTCTTGGAAACAGACGCTAGTAATGAGGCCATTGGGGCCGTACTTATGCAAAGGGGGACGCCTAATTGCATTTGAGAGTAAAAAGTTAGATGGTGCACAGCGTAACTACTCGGCTTACGAGCGAGAGTTACTAGCGATAGTTCATGCATTGAAAAAGTGGAGACACTATTTATATGGTGCTTCTTTTGAGGTCCAGATGGACCATGAAAGCCTCAAATGGCTTTCAAGTCAAAGTGAACTAAAGGGTAGAAAAGCTCGGTGGGCGGAGATTCTACAGGAGTTTGGCCTTCAGATACATTACCACCAGAAAGGTAAGTATAACGTGGTGGCAGATGCACTTAGTCGCATGCCACAGATTAATGAACTTAGTTTCACAGTCTTTAAGAATGATTTCTTGGAGTCACTATGTGGTTTATGTGAGTACGATCCATCTTTTACAGAGGTCTGTGCGCTTTACGCGTACGCACTTCTTCATAGACGTGACCATCTCCCTCGTTGGCACGGATTGCTAGTCTGGAGAGAGACTGGCCGAAGGTGCAACGAAGGGAAGTGAGAGTTAGTCCAAAGAGACTAGCCGTGTCTTCTGGATATAGTTTGGAGCCGAAGATCTCTGACGTAGACCCTTCATCACCTTTGACGGCCACCACGGCTTCAAAGGGGAATGATAAACTTCGTCAGGGGGAGAAATATGCTAATTACTCCATTGACGATGACGGGTACTTACTCTGTAAGGGTAGAGTATGTGTACCAACTATTGGTGACTTTCGGGCCCAAATTCTTAAAGAAAGTCATGATAGTCCAAGTGCGGGTCATCCCGGGATTCAAAAGACCTATGCACTAGTAAAAAGAGAGTTTTATTGGCCTAGTTTGTTTAAGGACGTCCAGACTTATGTACTGAAATGCAATAAGTGCCAGGTCAATAAACATGAACGTCTTAAGGTTGGAGGACTACTCCATTCGCTCGAGATTCCCCAAGGGAAATGGAAAAGCATTTCCATGGATTTCATTACCGGTTTACCCAAGAAGAGTCGAGGGAATGACTCGGTGTGGGTGGTAGTGGACATGTTAACTAAAATGGCAAATTTTATCGCCACGAAGAAAACTGTTAAAACGCCAGAGTTGGCAAAACTCTTTATTGAACATCTCTACAAGCTATATGGCCTGCTCGCAGATATAGTGTCGGATAGAGATAGAAAGTTCAACAGTCATTTTTGGAGGGAAGTCTTCAAAAAGTTGGATACTACTCTAAGTATGAGTACGGCAGATCATCCGGAGTCTGATGGTCAAACTGAAAGAGTTAACCAAATTCTAGAGGATATGTTGCGTTCTTATGTTAGTAAGAAGCAATCTAATTGGGAAGAGTACTTGCCCTTATTGGAGTTTGCCTATAACAGCTCTAAACACTCAGCAACGGCTGGATTTACACCATTCATGTTAATGTATGGATTCCAGCCGAGATCTCCGATGGCTGTAGGCCTAGAAAAGGAGAAGATTCAATCTGTCAAGGATTTCCTTGAAGATATGAATGATATGCTCAGAGCCGCACGTGAGAGCATTCGTAGCGCTCAGGATCGTGCTAAAACTTATGCGGATAAAGGACGTAGAAAGGTGACCTTTGCAGAAGGTGACTTTGTATTCCTCAAGGTTCCTGCGAGGTTAAAAACCATGAAAACGGGAAAGTGTGATAAACTTTCTCCAAGATATTGTGGTCCTTTTAAAATCCTTAAGAAGATTGGGGACGTAGCATATAAACTTGAGTTACTGGAGAGTTCTCAAGTCCATCCTGTCTTCCATGTCAGTAAATTAAAGAAATCAGTTCATGTGTTAGAGAACGCAGTTTCTCCAGAAATTTTGGTGGACTTGATAGAGCCACCAAAGATACCACATGAACCTGAAAAGATTCTAGGGTATCGTTGACAAACAAACCCGACATAATGTGTACGAGGAGGTACTTGTTAAATGGACAGACAGGGATGAGGAGGCAGCTACTTGGGAATGCCGTAATGTAATTTCTAAGAGGTTTCCCCAGTTTGTTTTCAAGGACGAAAACTCTTCTTAAGGGGGAGTAATGTCACGTAGGCTGTAATGCCTGTGACCGACGGCGGCAGACCGGATGGCCAGACGGGGCTTTAGCGTCAATGCCTCAGCCAGAGCACCAAGGACGTGGCCATACCGGGGTTCAGTTGTTGGGAGAGGATGCCCATGCAGAGTCATGGGCGGCCAGGCTAGTGTGGATGGCAGGCCACACACTATATAGCCTGGGGGATGAGGGGCAATCCTCATTCTTCCTCTGTGGTGGGGCTGGGTGGTGAGCGAGAGGCCGTCCCCTCTTGTGGTAGCTCCCGTAGTGGTGCTAGGGTATTCTAACAACTTTGCAACCTTGCATTTGGAGGGATATGCCCATGCTTGGTGGAGGAACCTATAATCTCAAGGATATGACATTACAACTTCAAATGCCTGCAAACAAAGATCAAATGAGAGAGTCTTTCATCTCTCAATTACATAAGGACAAGTTAGCGTGTGATTGTTTGGGATGACTTGGAGGAAAGGAAGAATAGTGTCAAGGGCTACACACATAGATTTTTGAAACTCATGCTACATGTTGATGGGTTTTCTGAGAATTTCAAGATTGTTCAGTACATCAAAGGGCTACGAGATTGTTAAGTACATCAAAGGGCTACGAGATTGACCATTGGGACTGATGTGAAAGCACAAATGCCAACTACTCTTAAAGAGTCCATGTTATTAGTAGAAATATATGAGGAGAATGCACACACATGGTCAAATAGAGGTAGTTACCAAACTAATTTTCCCTCTAATACTTATGGGAAGTCTACAAGCAACATAAGCTCTACCCCTAGGATACCCAAGTTTCCTACGGTCTATTGTAGTGGTGGGAAGTAAAACTTCATATTTGATAGTACTTCTCATAAGCCTTCTTGTAGTGATGAAAAGCTTTCCAATGGTGCTTATAAGAGAAAATTTGTTAAAGAGGACCGTATTAATGAGTTAACAAAGAACTATACTATTATGTGGTGAAAAATTCCAAAAAGATCATGCCAAGCCTTGTAAAGCATGGAATGTAACTCTTAATATGGTGGTTTTTGAAGTCATTGAGAGGAGGATATTGAAAAGAAAGAAGAGCTCTTTGATGATTATCAAGGCTTTGTGGAAGATGTTCATGAGCTAGATGGGAGTTTCCATTTAATCCGGTGGTGCTTTATTTAGTCTATATGATGATGATGGTTTACCCACACTTATGTGTACTTGGGATGATCCGTGCAGAGATCCCACTTTATATACGTTATCTCATGATTTGTATGCTGGATTCAAGGGTGGACAAACTTTGATACTTAAGGGCTCATGTATTGGTTTTGATAGTTGGAGTATACATAGTTTTGTTAATAAGAAATCTATGTGCACTTCCACTATCAACCAATGCATAAGTCACCCTTCCGTTGATGAATGCCTTAAGTCTCAAAATACCTACACCCTTGCATTTCGCATACACATCATGTGATGAGTGGTTGCATTTTGGGTAGTTTGCCTACAATAGCGCCTCATGTGAGTGCATTGGGATGTTGCCTTTTAAGGCTATGTATGGCTATAAGGTGCATGTACCTATTTTGGCTTTTAAGCAAGAGAATGTGAACCCTCATGCCAAGGATGAAGTGGAAATAATGCAAGCACTTTTGCAAACATGCAACGATAATATCAAGGAGTCTCAAAAAAAGATGAATCATTATAAAGCCTTACACATATAAAAGGCCATTGGAGCTCAAAGAGGGTGATCATGTGCTCTTTAGGATACCCAAGATGAGGTTTTAAGAAGAATTGGAGAGGTGGCATATCAATTGCTACTACCTAATACCACAAGGACACATAATTTCTTCCATGGATATCACTTGAAAGCTTATGTTAGGCCACATTTATGATGGCTGAGTTACCTCCCATGAATGAGGAGATGGAATGGTTGAATATATGGTGAAAAAAGTGTTGGGTATGAGAGAAGGTTCTTTTTTACAATCATACTTTGTAAGAATATCTTATTAAATGGAAAGGATTACCTCAAGATTAAGTAACTTGGCAACCCTCTTCAATGTTGGAAGGCCTTGAAGCTCTTTTGGATGCATTTGATGGGGCTATATGAGTGGAATAACAAAAAATTTTATATGAGTGGAATAACAATAAAAATACTTTGCTAGGAAATGTTTATTATTCACTATTATAAGGCTTTGAGAGAGCCACTTTTTCATGCGATTGGTATATGCACGTCTTGGAAACCTAGTACTATCACGTGATATGGTTTGGAGGTTGATTTGAGGGCATACATGTGGATTTGGGAACTTTTATTCTTAAGAATGCTCTCTTGAACCAAAAATTACAGATTTGAATCTCTTTACTCAAGATAGTGGTACTGTAAATTGCCTTGGATTTAAGTATAAAAGCATTCTTTAGTTGGGATCATTTATAAAATGAGCTCAGATAATTGGTCATGTATTTAGGCCATGTGCATATTGGCCAAATAAGTAGACTAATAGGCCAACAAGGGGGACATGGGCACAGTCAAGTGTGGAGACTAAGGCAGCATAATTGAGTGCAAACATGGCCAAGAGTATGTAAGTCAATTATAGGCTTGTTTATAGTTACCTTATTATATGATTACTCATTCTTACTAAAATCAATTGTCTTGCTCAAGCAAGCTTGCATATTGTGCACCACCTTGTCCCTTATGAGATTGTGCAGTGTGTACTCCATGCTATAAGTGTAACCTCTCCTTTATCTCTTTCTTGCAAAGTGAATTTTACACAATCTCCAATAAAGGTAATTGAGATTTGTTTCTGAGAGTTGGTATATCCATGGCAGGCTTCTAAAGATATGATTGTATCTATAGCCATATGCATGCTTTTCTTAATTGTCAGAGTATCCTAGTAGAATGTTGGGGTGACAACTCATAAGTCTCATCCAAAATATCCTAATTTATAAGCTCAATGTCCATGTTTGCGGCTATGGGTTTCTTCTTAAATGGATAATATTTCCTTTGATGTTTTTCCATATAAATGTAGAATAAATCTTCACTTTTAGCTTTCTCAAATTTCTTTGGAGCGAGAGAAAACTTGTGAGCAAGTCTGGATGACACTAGAAACTTTGTAGATGAGTGTGCACTGAAAATGGAAGTTTTTCCGTTTTCCTAATTGGTGTACCTTACTGATTCATAGTAGACAGGTTACAATGAAGAAGAAGAATAATAAGACAAAGATCGGCTTCTTCTTCTTCTTCTTCTTATTTTGTGGAATAAGAAGAAAAAGGAGTGAGACAAGGAGGAGAGGAGAATAAAATATTTTTACTCTTGTTGTTATAATTTTTCATGCATAGGTTCTAGGGGGACTCACCTAAAAATATTTAATTATACCACATGAGTTTAAATAAAGGAGTATTTTAATTCAAAATTTTAAGGTAAATTTACAAAAATACATTTACAGAAGGTTTTTTTTAAATCAATTTTTGAAAAAAAACCCCGAAAGTCCATAAAGAAAAAGGGGTCATTTTAAACATAAAAATTTCACAAACTAAGGGGTTTTTAAAATACCCCTTGAAATGTGCCTATTGTTTGGTGGTGTTATAGCTCCCTTATTTTCCTCTAGGTTCAGCTAAACTCAATGCCTTAACCCCAATACCTCACTGAACACCTTCCTGTTGCTCTTTGGACCTTCTTTTAACGCCAACCTAATTGAACTTGACGGATAATGATTCAGCTGACTGAGACAGACCCAACCAACTCAGCTGCCGAACTGAATTAGAAACTTTCTTTAACTTGTCCACTGACTCTCTCTAACCCTTAGGATACTCTAATCTCAAATAAATATTGCATCCAAAACTCTCTACTCTACTGACTTCACCGAATCCTCTCAACTGAAGACTGATTCAGCTATCAGTCAGCTCTGACTCCCAAGACTTCAGACATACACCCATAGTTTTTTTATCTCAAAAAATCAATCAAAATAACACAAAAAATCTCCATATCATAAAATCTCATCAAAATACACAAAATCAATCAAACTAACAAAAAAAGCTCCATATCATAAAATCTCATCAATCCCATTATAGATTCAAGCTTTAAACTCACTCTTCTTCATAAAAAACAAAACCATACCTTGTCTCGACACCCCTAAGACATGGATTCAGACATAATATTTAGAAGAAAAAACTAAACAATTTTGGGGTCCTTCACAGGTAGACCCAAGCGACTACTCTCCCAAGGATTAACTTCACCCACGAATTCAAACTGTAATGAGTCTACAACCACAAAATATAGGTCTTTCCCAAACTCACACAAATCAGCACTCAGCTGACTAACAACAGCCTATAGTTGTACATAAATTAGACTAAGCCAAGTCTCTAAAATATTCGCTGCACAGAAATCATAGGAAAAACACCTCCTATTTGATTCTCTAATCCAAAATAACACAAACAAAGCTCCATATCATAAAATCTCATCAATCCCAACACAGATTCAAGCTTTGAACTCTTAATCTTCTTCACAAAAACAAAAGCAGACCTTGTCTCAACACGCTTGAGGAATGGGTTCAAGCATAACATAAGAAAACACTAAAAAACTCTGGGATCCTTCACAGGTAGACCCGAGCGACAACTCTCCCAAGCATTAACTTCACCCACGAATTCAAACCGAATTCAAACCAAATGAATCTACAACCACAAACTATGGGTCTTTTCCAAAGTCACACAAATCAACACTCAGCTTACTGACACCAGCTACAATTGTACATAAATTAGACTAAGACAAGAATCTAACATAGTTGCCACATAGAAATCATAGGGAAACCACCTCCTATTTGATTCTTTGATCCACGATGCATTGTCTGCTCTCGCTTATCCTATTTCACCTCTGCTGCGCACTGAACTTCACTTTTGCAAACTTCAAAATTTGTAAGACCTTTCGTTTGAGGTAGTCTCTTCACTGTAGTCACCTCACTCACTCTTTTCTTTTTTTTCTCTCTGAATTTTTTTCTCATAAGCTCGTTACCGCCTTGCCTCCTTCCAGATGGTTGCACCGCCTGTTTCCTTCATTCACCCATACACTTTCCTTTTTCATTTTTTTTTGCACTTGCGCATATCCTCTTGGCTACCACATGTCGCTTTTTCCACCTTGGATCCACTTCACTTCATCATATATACACTATATCTACCGGTACATCGTGTTTGGATTGGGCATAGGATTCTTCTCACAATGTGATACATAGGTTTTCTTAGTAGTGCACCCCCCGAGCACACGTATTTATGAAAGAGATCTTGAAAAAGGAGCAAGTCGAGGAGGAGAGGAGAAGAGAATATTATTACTCTTGTTCTAATTATAATTCTTCATCTTTTGATACAAGAGGAGAGGAGAAGAAAATATTTTTTCTCTTCTTATAATTATTCATCTTTTGATACAAGAGGAACTATATAAATATACATCTAGGTATTATGCATTATGTGTTTGGGATCATAAAGACAATGGCAAAGAAGAATAATAAGATAACTTAGGTTCTTCTTCTCCTCCACCTTCATTCTCACATTTTGGCTAACTTATTCATTTAAGGAGCATTTAATTTATGTATAAGTGATTTTTACAAAAAGATTATATCTAATGTGTATACATAGGCTTATGTAGAAAAAATATTTTAAACACTCCTTTGATTAAAGCTTATATATAAAGAGATTTATATATGCACGATACTTGTTTTTTTTTTTTGAGTAACTTCCTTTTCTTTTTCTTGGCTTATGTTAACATTTTGGGGTTATTTGTAAGGTCTTCTTGATGAGCATAGAAATTATTTTTCTTGGATATGCTAACATTTTGGGGTTATTTGTAAGGTCATCTTGAGCATAGAAAGATGCTCTTTCTTCTTATCAAGTTGACCTACTACTTCTCTATTAAGAATCTGCCCCCTATTATCTTTGTCACTTGAAACCCTTATGTGCATTGGGGATTTTATAATTTTCCTCTTTATTTTAAGTGATTATGCATAGAATCCTTCATGAATAAGATCTTGTGCATAGTATATATGCATAATAGCTTATGCATAAGAGCATTGTGCATAAAGAGACTTTACGCTTATAAAAGTCTTTATGCATAAGAAACATTTATGTAGAATAACAGATGCAAAGGATCTTGTATGTATGTATAGGAGTTATGAATTAAGCATAATGCATAGAAATTTTAAATTATTCATAAGACCTCCATGTTATGAATAATGGAGAGTCCATTTATGTGTAACTTTTAAAGGATTTTTTATAAATTTCTCCATAACTTTGTTCATAACTTTTGTTACAAGTGTCAAAATTCAATGTTTTATGATTAAAAACCATATTAGGGAGTTTGGAAAATCTCATTACTTTAGGAATTTTCTTTTAAATCTACTTTTTGTTGTATCTTGAGCATACTAACTCCAAAGTTGTTGGAGAATGTGGATTTAGAATCTACCCTTCAAGATCTTTCCAATGATATGTCACATGAGGAGGTTTTGATAAAATCTTAAAAGGATTTACCATGCCTTCCATTTTTTGATCTTACAAAATGAGAACTGGTATTTTCCTAAACTCCCTAATATGGTCTTAATTTAAAAGAATTAGCTCAAATTATTTTTACAATAAGCTTAATAAAATTTACAGTTCTGTGTAGGTACTCTTTGTTTTAGGATTTGTGACAAGTAGTCTCTGACTTGTATTGTAAATCTTTAAAAAAAGATCATTTTCACAAGTTTATAATTTTCTATATTGATGTTATTGTGATGAAGATGGATTTGAGGCAATCATTTTGAGCTATACAACACTAAACGCTAACATATATAGAAAAATTATGCATAGACATATGTAGAGCATGTTTCTAAAGACCTTTAAACGTCACATACAAAGTGGCCTATGCATTATGCATAATATATGTACATAAAAAATATTCACATTAGTCTCATAATGTTTTCATAAGTTTGATGCATAGGTAGGCTTATTTATTATTATACATAATGTATAAGGCCTTGTGCATTAGCTCTTGATTATATATAATGCATGATGGCATATACATATGAAAATCTAGTATGTATTTCTCATGATGGCATATACATATGAAAATCCAATATGTATTTCTCATGCATAAGAGGCTAATGCTAATATTCACATCCCCGTAGGCATACACTAGTGCACCAGTTCCAAAAGAGAAGTGAGAAGAAGCTAAAAAAGGAGGAAGAGGCAAAGACTTTGGGAAATAAAAAGGTATCTTTTAAATATTAGTTCTTTAGATTGGCACATTGTATATGGATTGGAATCATTAACTATGTACATGGGCTATATGGTTCGTTTTTCTGCTTGCATTTGGCTTATGTATAAGATGTATTACAAATTTTTGTTAATTTTATGCATGTCTATATTATCATCAATTTGATCTTCTTTGATATTGTATGTAAATGCGTTTTACGTGGGTTAGATTGGGGTTTTCCCTAATCTTTATGCATTTTATTGGCCTTTTCAAAAATGTAATTATAAAATGGAGAAAATTGAGAGATTTACTTAATTTATCTTAAAAACCACTAGTACAATTAATGAAATAAGCATACAAATAGCTACAAGTTAATGCTGCTTATATCATCATTTATTCTAATAGTTATAGTACCACACTCCTAGTATCAATTTTATCAATGCATATTTTAGTAGTTTGGGATCCCACTTTCTCTTTTCTTTTTTTCATTATTGTGTTTAAAGTGACCCCGTCTCATGTAGTGGAAAAGATCACCCTATGTTTCATATAAACTTGTTGAAAAAGTATGTTACTTACCATAGTTATATTCAACAAGACATACACAAGTTGCACTTAATGAAATTGCAAGATGCTACAGAAAATTTAATGGAATTGCACTTAATGGAATTGTAAGAAGCTAGAGAAAATTTAAGATAGAGATTTAAAGAATCTTAGAAAAAAATAATTATAAAAGGAGTAAAGTCGTCGAACTAATCCCGATGAGGTGTCATATGAGCAGTAGCACCGCTATCCACAATCCAAGACCGCGGTTCACTTAAAAATATGTAAGTATGGCACGTGAGTTCAAATGAAAAGATTTTTAATTTAAAATTTTAAGGTAAATTTACAGAAAAACATTTACAGAAGAGGTTTTTTTAATCAATTTTGAAAAAAAAAACCCGTAAGTCCATAAAGAAATAGGATTCATTTTATTCATGAAACATTCATAAGTAAGGGGTTTTTTTAATACCCCTTGAACACATGTGATACATAGGGTTTCTTAGTAGTGCACCCTCCGAGGGTGGGATAAGCTATTTAGAGTTTCCATCCTTTTTCTCTAAGGATAATAAGATATAATTAGAGTTTCCATCTTGTTTCTTTAAGGATAAAGTTTTTTAAAGGAGATGAAAGTTCTTTTGAAGGAGGGCACGTGTGAAATCTCATTTCAACTTGTGTTAGGCAGCCTCCACTCAACATCAAATCAAGTGTAGCAATGGGTTCAAGAAGAGGTATCTTTGTCCATCTTTGTTGTAACAAAGAAGTATCGGTATTATCCTTTTAAAAAAAGAAATTTTAATTTTCTTTAAAGTATGCATCTTAAACAATAGAGAAAATTTGTTTTACACATAAACCTCTCTAAGGACATGCTAATATTCTTACTTGACTTTATTATATTAGTGTGTAACACCATATTGGGGAATATGGGAATTTCCCACAAGTTTGGGACACGTGGTCAAAAGTTTGGATTAACCATAACTTGAACACCACTAATCCAAAAAGAGTGCTTTATAGCTCTTTAGATTCCATTTTTCAAGCGCTTTCCAACGATAGGTCATCTGATAGGGTTTTGAGAAACTTACAAACATGCTATCCATGTCCCCTTTTTTAAGTATTCAAAAATGGAAATTGGGAAATTCCCAAATTCACTAATATGGTGTTGTGTGCTTAAGGAGAACTATTTTTGTACTTTGATGATTTTTGTCATGAAAACTCTGTGCATAGGTTGGTAACTAGTTGGATGGTCTTGGATAACTAGAACTTCTTAAAATGTCATTTGTGTTTGGAATAAGGGTGGGGGATTGAGAGAGGATCTATCATCTATAATCAAAATGTCATTTGTGTTTTGGAGTAAGAGCGGGGAAGTGAGAGGATCTATCATCTATAATCAAAATGTCATTTGTGTTTGGAGTAAGAGCGGGGGAGTGAGAGAGTATCTATCATCTATAATAAAAATTTCATTTGTGTTTGGAGTAAGACAGGGGGAGTGAGAGAGTATCTATCATCTATAATCAAAATTTCATTTGTGTTTTGAGTAAAAGTGAGGGAGTGAGAGAGGATCTATCATCTATAATCAAATACTAGATGCAAAGATTAACTTAGTAGCCCCCGTAATGAGTGGAGAGGGGATGGGCTTCTTCATGATATGTGCTTGCTCACATCAACATGGAATTAAAGAGAGTCTAGGAGTAGATTTTCACAAGATGGATATCAAAGGGGCAGAAGAGGACCAATAAAGTAATCACTAAAGGTTAAAACTTGAAAATAGCTAAAAAATCATGTGGAACATTTGAGGAAAAAGAGAAAGAAAGTGATAACATTGAGTCATAGAACAATGCAAAAATAGTACTAGTCCTAGTTCAACTTGCAAAAGAAGTAGAAAACACATGAAAATTAGCCAAGGTATTGTGTAAGCCTACTCCAAATGTGGAGACCATTAAGATGAGAGAAGACCTTCATAAAGGCAATATCCATATTGCACATTTGCATTTAAGAGCTAAGTTGATTTTGTGTTAGGAATGAAATTAAGAAGAGGATCATTGTCTTTTGAAACACATGCATTTTCAAAACTAGTTACTTGAGAGAGTGGATGGAACACAAATGGCACATGGAAGGTGTGAAACAAAAGAACACATATACTTGGGGAGAAATTGCTATTCAATGATCTTTGTTTAACTTGAGTCTTCCCAAAATATTCTTACTTCTAAAGAAACTAGATTTTGTGAAGAGTAGCATTGTTTGTTATGTTGTGTACTAAACTTCTAGGTATAAGAAGCTAAACTAGAGAAAATATCATGTTGGATATAAATTCACAATCTCTTTATTGAGTTAGATATCCTTGCAAAAGAAGATATCTTCCCCACTCTTTATCGAGTTAGCCATTCTTGCTAAAGAAGAGACCTTTCCTATTCTTTATTGAGTTAGCAATCCTTTGAAAAGTTTTGGAATCTTAAGAAAATGCTCTCATGCATTTTTGCACCAAACCAGTGAGTCAAGATTGTGTCATGATTAACCTCTATCATGAGAGAATTCATTAGGTAGAAATTGTACATCCCTTACTAATGAAATAATTGGCGATTCTCTATACAAGAATCGACTAACGGCATGTTTCTATTATGGTCAATTGGATCACATGGGAAAATGTTTCTCATCAAGAAGAACATATACAAGAACCTACTAGCCTCCTGGCCTCATGTTTTTACTGTGATCAATTTGATCACATGGTAACAAGACCCTCATAGTTACACAAATAAAATTAAGATAAGATGGTGTTGGATTGAGATGAAAGGACATTTCTTAAAATCATGCACTTTACTTCATAGTTTCAATGCATTAAGGTTAGGGGAGGGAAGGATAGCACACCCCAAAACCATGCGCGTTACTTCATAGTATCAATGCACTAAGGTGGGGGGGGGATGGAAGGATATCACACCCCAAAAGAGAACTAAGAGAAAAAATCAAAAATATATTCTAATAGGTTTGCAATAGTAAAAGATAAATGTCAATATTTTTCACCCATAGATTGGAAAAAATAGTTGATGCCACTAATGGTGAGCTTTCAGTAAACCAACCCATTATTTCTGAAGATGTTGTGGCCATTCATCTTCTGCAAAAGATGATGTGGACATTCATTTCATGCCCTTCTATGCAAAAGATGAAGATATAATCTCAATGAAAATGGGATCCCCATCAAGAAAAGAAGGAAGATAATTTTAATAAAAATTATCTAACGGAATCTAAGGGGGAATTTTTATGAGTGAAACTATTAAGGCTAAGAAACTCATTCATTGATCATGGGTCTAAAGCTAGCATCTTGGAGATAAAATTACATGCTAATTAACTTTGATCACATGAGAAAATCATGACTAGGTACCATAAATGTATCGGTCATAGAGTTGAATATGTATTTCCATTGGGAAAGAAGACCTATAGTGGAGCATCTTCTCAGTGTATGCACCAAACTTTGAGGAAGAGAAGAGAACTATGAACTAAACTCTGAGGAAGAGAAGAGAACTATACACTAAAGCCTAAGGAAGAGAAGGTAACTATGCACCAAACTCTAAGAGAAGACAATTATGGATCAAGCTCAAAAATATGAACAAAGTCTCTCTTCTATCCATTATTAGAATTAGGGAACACAATGCTTAGATTAACCTATGCTAGGATTTACCTATGCAAAAAATGTAAGAAGGCACAACATGTAGTGTATATAAGAGAGAACTCACAAGAAGTAGGATCTTTCACAACACAATTTTAAAACTCAAATTGGACAAGAATAATATTGTGTTATTGAAGTTATATAATAGATGGAAAAGCCCCACACACGTGTGTTCCTATGTGATGGGACACAGGCTATATGTGCTAGTAGAAGCTAGGGAGAAAATGCACAATGTGATAACAGATCAACTTTCTGGAGAAGGGGTTGGATGTGTATCTATATGGGCATGTATATGTAGGGTGGCCATGGCATGATCATGTAGGTGTGATCAAATTTGGTGCCACTATTTGCCATGTAGACTTGGCCCCACCTCCCATGACTATGTGAGCTTATCTTGGGTCCTATTCGAGCCCCATAATGTTAAGATAGTGTGTCCAAATAGTAAAGTTTACCTACTAATCCATGTGTGAACCGTTATCATACAACATGAAGTGTATGTAGCCTATTTGGTGGTGTGCAAGATCCAATCCAAACTGTCTCTAAACCATTTGTGGTAACCACCTTCCCATGTGAATATACAAGGATATGCTTGGATGCTCGAGGTGCTCAACCATGGCTACTCTAAATAATGGGGTTCGCATGATGCCTGAGCAATATAATATGAGGGTGAAGAATTGATATCAAAAATCTTCCCTCAATGTTCAGACCATCAAGAAGTTGAACCACCTTTGTGGTTTGATGTTGAAGATATTGCTCCATGTAGTTCGTGTGAAGAGCCTTTGTTGTTGTCAGACAGTATATCATCTTGACCTCCCATGAGATTACACATAAAGTGATAATGAATCTCAATGTGTTTTGTATGAGTATGAAACATATGAATTTGAGCAGCTCTAGCTATTACAGTGCAGCATTGTAAGTTATAATGTGCACCAATCCCATATCATGTAGAATCACGCTTAGCCATGATGCAAAGAATGTATCTTTGTACTTTTTCTCCATCGATGAGAGTGCAACAATGGTTGTTTCTTATTGATATATATGCATCTCAAACCAAGAGAAACATAATACCATGTTAATGAGTGCCTGGCATCTGAATCATCCACCCAATTTGAGTATAAAAAGTTAACGTGAGAATCATCTAGGGAATAACCTAGTGTATCATGCTAGGACAAAGCATATTGAGACGCATTATATAGCTCCTTTGGTCTTTGCTGCAGCTGAGGAAGGAGAGGAGGAAGCTAGCACCCTGCGAGATTTCCTGGCTGACCTCCCTCTCGGCTGCTTTCTTGTTGCTCTCAAGCTTCTAGCATTTCCATGCTGGCAAGCTTCCCCCCCAGACGAGGGCCTCTGCTACTGCAACCGATGGGCACTCCTCATGATGGTTGCGAGGTGCAAAGTTAGTGCCCCCACTCCTTTGATTTTGCCACGCCCTGAATTGAATAAATTAAAAAACTTATTGAAGTCTTTTAAAATTCCCAACATTCCTATGGCTACCAACAACTGAGCTCCCCCAAGATCCTGGAAACTACATGCTACAACAGTGGGTGGTTCGAGCACTCCCTACGTTTCCACCCCAAGGCACCCTGCAAGACTTCCAAGACAGAGCTACACAATTGGAGAACGTTCGCCTCATGGCGGAGCGTAGTACCTCTTGGCCCCCAATTATCCCCGGCATGTCTTTGGCTCCTCCAATTGTTCCTCTAGCCCCGACGTTAGCTTCTACATCTGTTTCCATAGACGAGCTAGCCAAGCTCAAGAGGAAGGAGCTTGAAGATTTCAAAAGGTCACAACAAGAGGACTCGGCTGTGGCAGCACTCCGGAAGGAGATTGAGTAACTCAAGGTCAAAGATCCCAAGACGAGTCCATGGTGCCCGGTATGTAGCTCGCAAGGCCATCTTCCAAATGATTGTACCTCCAAGAAATATTGCTCATTTTACTCAAAGGCGGCGGGCCATGAGGACAAGGAGTGTTACTACCTCAAGGGACTTTGCCTTATGCAACAACAACTTAAGCAAGGTGCCTCCCCGCTTAATCCCTTTGCCGAAGACTACATGGTGCCCCCACCAGTAGTGCTTCAACTTCTTCCCAGGCTCCTAACCACCAACCAAACCCAACACGCTTCTTGAACCCTCAATCATCCCCCCAATCCCAAGCTTATATTAACCCTGCCCTCGTTGGTCCCTCCTACTTAGCTACACCACATACCCTTTCCCCCCCCCATGGCTACTTTTGTACAAACCCCTCCACCGCCCCAGACCACTTCATCTCAACAGGGAGCTCAAGTAGCCACAGTAGCATACACCAATACCCCTCATCTCGGAGCAACCCTAACATACAACCCCCTACCTATGCAAACACTCTCCCAACAACCTATCAGTAGTACCTCCCACCACCACTGCCTATCCCACAAACACCTCAAGTCTATCAAATCCCACCTCCGCTAGTCTATGCGGCAGCCCCTCCAGTACCTTCGGCCGCTAACAGCACATATGGGGCTCGACCTAACCAAAGGTTCCCCAGTCGCCATACTCCCAACAACCCCACCCGACCTCTTATATGGTACCGTTGTGGGGGGAGCAGCCACATGCAAGCTCAATGCACTGTACCAGAGGGCTCGCCCCCATGCCTCCATTGCTTAGAGTACCGAGACCACTACACCCGAGATTGTCCTAGAACCCCATTGGTTAACATGGTGGAAGTTGTGGTGCCATCTCCCAAGGTTGACACTCCAATAGTGGCAGTGGTGCCACCTCCCATTGCTAGCACTCCAATAGTGGTAGTCATCACCCGGTCCCAAGGAGCCCCAAAGACACCAACTCCTCTCCTTGATGGTGTAATCAACCCATCCATTGTGGACCAAGCTTATAAGGAGGCCGTGGAGGAATTCATTCAAACACCACCCATGGAGAAGGAAGCGGTGCCTACCTTGGTCATTCCCCCAACCACCACACCTTCAAAGGCGGATGCGGAGTCTACCCAACCCAAGGTTAGTAATTTAAGTTGGGAGGAAAAGTTGGCAGGAGTAAAGGTGGAAATCAACTTTCCTCAGTTATGTGGTTTGAGCCAAGAAATAGGAGAGCAACTGCTAGGCTTGGTCCAGCATTGGATGGATCCGAGGGTACCTAGGGGTGAAGCCACATCTAGTAGTAGTGGGCGACAGCCCAGGAGGCAGCAAGCAAGGGTATGCCTCACTGTCCCAGGAGTGGCCGATCATCACCGAAGCCCAAGGGTGACAGTCTCCGTGGGAGGAACTCAAATTACAGGAGCCATTGTGGATGGTGGTTCTGGTGTTAACATCATGCCTCAAGCTACTAGGAAAGTCTTGGGTCTCCGAATTACTGAGCCAACTCCCTTAGCCATCCGAGTGGCAGACCAAAGAGAAGTGATGCTCGTGGGACTAGTCAGGTAAGTTCCGAGAAGGATTAGTATGTGAAATGACTTTTGTGGTGTTAGACCTCCTACCAACTCGAGGGGCCTACACAGGAGCAAACCCTAATGTATATTGCAAACCCTAACCATAGAGGGGTGTGATAGTCATGTATATGAGACTACCAACCATCTTCTTGTACATAGATGGATCATCAAGCTCCTCACCATAATCAGCCCGCAACTGCACATTTTGCTCCAAAGGTGTACTCATAGGCTTACACCCTGTCATGCCATATTTTGCCAACATATCCAATGCATATTGACGCTGTACTAACCATGTACCTGTATGATTTTTGACCACTTCAATTCCAAGGAAGTATCTCAACTCACCAAGATCTTTCATGTCAAATTGCCCACTCAAAGCTTTCTTGACATGCATCACATCTGCACCATGATCACCTGTGATAATCAAGTCATCCACATAGATGACGAGTAAAACAATCCCATGCTCTATCTTCTTCACATAGAGTGAAGAATCTGCTGTAGAAATCTGAAAACCAAGTGAGATAAGATATCTGCTCATCTTATCACTCCAAGCACGAGGTGCTTGCTTCAAACCATATAATGCCTTTTTCAATTTGCATACATGAGTGGGATATCTTGGGTGTACAGACCCTTCTGGCTATGCCATATACACTTCCTCTGTAGATCTCCATTTAGAAATGCATTTTTGACATCCATTTGATGCATTTCCCAGCCATTAGCTGCATCCATAGCAATGACTACTCTCACTGTGCCCATCTTAGCCACTGGACTAAAGGTTTCATCATAGTCCAAACCTTGGGTTTGTGCATAACCCTTTGCTACCAATCTTGCTTTATGTTTCTCAATAGAACCATTAGATTTGCACTTCACTTTGTAAACCCATTTACATCCAATAACATTCTTGTCCTTTGGTAATGCAACCAAGTCCCATGTGTCATTATGGACCAATGCGTCCATCTCAACATCCATTGCTTTCTCCCATACATGCTCTCCAATAGCCTCTGTATAGCATGTAGGTTCCACATGCTTCACCATAGATGTCATATATGCATAGTGCATAGCAAAATCGCGATATGTCAATCTGTCAACAGGATATCTGACTCTTTGGGATCTTTGCAATGCATGCGGGTCACTCTGTACACCTGTCACTCTAGCATGTGGTGGCACATATCTGTCCTGCCTAGCACCAGGGTGTGCATAAAACAGGTATGCCAAGCTCCTCATCCAAACTCTCTGAACTCGATGACTCATAACCTGTGATTCCAATGCCTTCAACCTTCTTCTTTCCTTTATCCATAGCACTACTCCCAGTGCTCACACTCTCATGCCTCAAACGTCCTGACCATGGACGTATAGTACTACTCTCAGCTTCTGCCTGCTGGCCCAGACATAGTAGTAGAACTAGAACTTAGTTGTGGCAAGTTCACAGGCACATCTGCTTCAAGTGACTCAATGACAGCCTCATCTTTTGCTTTGTACCAACTAGCAAGCTCATCAAACACCACATCTCGTGAGATGACTACTTGTCTAGTTTGTGGATTGTAACATTTGTATGCCTTTTGATCCTGTGCATATCCAACAAATACACATTTCTCTGCCTTAGGATCCAACTTCCTTCTTCTTTCATCAGGCACATGTACATAAGCTATGTATCCAAAAACTTTGAGGTGTCCAATGTCTGGCCTATAACCTGTAAGCCACATCTCTGGCGTGCTTCCATGAATGGCTGCTTCTGTAGGTGTTTTGTTCAGTATATACACTACAGTAGCACATGCTTCTGCCCAATAGTAATCTGGCATGCTCTTTTCATTGAGCATTGCCCTAGCCACTTCACATATGACTCTATTCTTTCTCTCAGCCACACCATTTTGCTGAGGTGTATACCTGCAAGTCAATTGTCTTCTTATACCATGCTTCCTCAAGAAATGCTCAAAAGCCTTTGAGGTGTATTCACCACCTCCATCTGTCCTCAGACATTTAATCCAACAGCCATATTGCTTTTCTGCAAAAGCTTTGAAATCCATGAACTTTTCCAATACTTCACTCTTCTCTCTAAGAGAGTATATCCATGTCATCCTGCTGAAATCATCAATAAATGTCACATAGTATAAACTTCCTTTGATAGATGGATTTTGTGTAGGACCCCATACATCACTGTGTACTATCTCAAGTGGCCTGCAACTCATATTTCCTTCTCTAGGAAACCTCAACCTTGCCTTCCTTCCAAACTGACAGGCTTCACAAACATGCATATTCCCATCATATTTAAATCTAGGCAATCCACTGACAATGCCTCTTGTTTGCATGTTCTTTAATCTCTGTATATTGACATGTCCAATCCTCTTATGCCACATATCAATGTCTTGTACCACATTTCTGCTTTTAGAGAACATGGCTGATTTTAACTCAGGAATTCCAGCATCCAGCTTGAACAATCTGCCTTCTTTCTTGCCTTTAGCAATGACTCTACATCCATGTTTGAAATCTTCAACGAAGCATCCATGCTCGTTGAACCAAACCTGTAATCCCTGTTCCACCATTTGACCAACTGAGGCCAAGCTCTTTGTGATAGAAGGCACGTATAATACATCTGACATAGACTTTGTCTGACCATTGTGCATAACCAATGGTACACTTCCAACATGTGTAATGACATGCTAGGTATCATCACCTGTCTCCACATAGCCTTTTACATCCATAGGCTTCATATGCTCAAACCATTCACCATGACATGTCATATGGTTTGATGCTCCTGAGTCCATATACCATGTGTCATCATTCTCAACATTTGTCGTCATAGTCCCACAACATGCTTCATGGCAAACAAATGATTTGCAGTGCCATCATTACTGCTTGATGCATAATTTCCACCATGTTGTGCATAATTTCCACCATAATGACCACCACGTTGTGCTCTACCCCCTCTCAAATCATTCTGTTTGCGGAAATAATCTCTCGCCATATGACCATATTTGCCACAGTAATGGCATTCCACATCTTGCATAGAATTTTGTTGGCCTTGCCAACGTCCTCTACCATGGGGGTTACCTCTGCCTCTCTGAGGTGTATATCCACGACCACCTCAAGCACCATATGAAGGTTGAAAATTCTGCTGTGGTGACCTGTCCTGCCATCCATGACCATTACCACCACGTCCACGTGATGTGAATCTCCCCCTGCCTCTAAAGCCTCTCTGCGAGTAGAAAGCCTGATTTCTGCCATGATCATCATGGCTAGTAGATGCATCCAGAAATGAATCACTGAGTTTGATTTCCTCAACCAGCAAGAGTGAAACCAACTCATCAAAGTCTGGTAAACCTATACTCCTCATTGAGATAGATGTATCAAAAGATTTATATTCCTTGCCAAGACCACGCAAGGTAATATCCACCAAATCATCATCAGGCATGGGGGCATTTATTGTGGCCAATGCATTTGCAAACTTCTTGATTTCTTGCACATAATCATGTATGCTCCTTTTATTCCTTTTCACATTATGTATCTGCTGTCGCAACTGAAACTTGTGAGCACTCGTGTCTGTATCAAACATCTTGACCAAAGTATCCCATGCATCTTTGGGATTCTCAGCATCCTGTATGTGTATGAGCATAGCATCAGAAATACATATAGACAGATAATGCAGCACTTTGAATGCTCTTTCTGACCATTGCTTATGAGCAATAAGCTACTGCTGTGTAGGTTGTCGAGGTAACTCAGGCTCTGGCTCAGCACCTGTAATGAGATTCCAAAATCCTTTTCCTTTCAAGAAACTTTTTATCCTGTACTTCCATGCCTGGAAGTTCTTCCTATCCAGCTTTTCACCAACAATCTGAACTGGATTATCCCACATGTTTGCTCAATGCATACACCTTCCGCACACTTCAAATCTGTAAATGAGCCTTCCTCAGCGCAACCACACTCCAATGAATGTTGCAGATACTCCAAAGTAGCCAACAATCTTCAAATTTGATGTAGAAAATCAACCTGTATGCATCCAAAATGAACTGTCTCACGCAGTCCAAGATACCCTGCTTTGAAGCGCTTCCACGGCTCCAAATCACAATGTAGTGGTGCAATCAAGTATGGAAAACTTGCATTGACACCTAAACAACCTCAATGTAGAGTATCAACACCATCTGACATGTGTACATATCAATTTTTGAAAACCCCTTTCTCTGTTTTGGGAAAAACCAGTAGTAAAATGGATCTAATTTCTTCAATATTTGTCCAAATTGAGCAACCAGGAATTCATTAGCTTAGCAATAGTGTCCATCAACTCCATGTAAGAGGAATTTGTTCAATTGTATAAGACCAAAGATTAATTGCTTAATTAAAATTGCTCTGTTTCTCTACAACCAGTGGACAGCCTGTTTAATCAGCTCATTCCCAGCTCAATTAAGCATAATTGATCAATCAAATCACATAGCCCTCTTCTCCAATGTGTGTAGCAATCAATTGCTAAAGCAATTGTGAAAGTAATCAACCAACCAAGTATTAATTGGCCTCCTCGCTCCAAAAAGATCAAATTCTGCTCTGTTTTCTCTGTGCTGGCTACGCCGCCTGCATTTGAAGGTTTTGGGAGAGTTTGTGTTGACAATTGATGATGGTATTGAGTGCCCAAGACACCTAGGTATGTGTGAAACCAATCAATGGTTTTATTTTAGCCAAAAACACGCTCCAAATGCTTCAATTTTTGACTCCCTTTTCTCTGTTTTGTGAGAGCTCAAAAAACCAGAGTTTTTCACTCAATCAAATGCATGTAAATTGCTCCAAAATTTGTTTAAGGCTTGCATAGGGGTTGCCAATAAATCCCTCCTTGTCAAATACATATGTCTTTTGCCAGATTTACATGTATTTCCACCATACATCAATGCTTTCAAGCTTTAATGGAAAGCTTCCAAAAACCAGAATTTTGCTTTGCTTTGATTTGCTCTAACTTGCTTTGTTTTTGCCTGTATCACCTGCAATCCGCTCAAGGATGTTTAGAAGACCTTACCCGGTAGGCCAAGCTCTCAGATCTGATAGTATTTGGTGTGCTCCAAGCTTCACAGCTCCAATGACAAGCTTCACAGCTTCTTCTCCCTCTTCACTCACTCACTCATAAACCCTAATAAACAGCACAAGGCTCTGATACCATGTTGAAAGAACGGTAGAAGGGGAGGAGACACACACACAGGAGCAAACCCTAATGTATATTGCAAACCCTAACCATAGAGGGAAGCCATCTCCACTCTCACACAATGCATAATGCCATAATCCATAATACACACAACACACTATGAGTTCTGTCCACACTCATCTAACCCTAGCTAATGTCCACACCTTATGACCAGCTGGACACGTGGTCATTTATGTCTCACACATGTTTCTACCTAATCTGCCAGCACATAGCATAGCTGGCTCACACGTGGTCATTTATGTCTCACACATGTTTCTACCTAATCTGCCAGCACATAGCATAGCTGGCTCACACTGACATCGAGCTTGAATCTCAACATGCCCTACATGACATGATTCCCATTCGGGAGGAAGGACCCAATGACGAGGAAGAATAGGAGGAATTGCAGCGCTTACTAGTGGATGAGGCTTGGGATCCATTCAGTTCAGAGGGAGAAGTGGCAGAACCTCTATGGATTGGTTAAATTCCTATGAGGGGTTCGAGTGCAACATGGTGGACATAGTTGAGTTGGATCCCGACCCTATTCAAGAGCTCTCCCAAGAAGAAGGGATCTCAAAAGAAGCAGGAGTACGGGATTGGACAGAATCTTTGCTCACTTTGGCCTCCTTCTCTGCAGCAACAATGTCTCAACAGGAAGAGATAGAGGTCATAGGTCTAGGGGAACCTGAGTTTTTGTGACAACCTCCCAAGAAGGTCTCTCAAGAGGAGTCATCAGAGGCACCTGTAACCCCTCCTAGATGCACCCGCAAGTAGAGGCGGGCATAGCACCTCAAGGCTCGGGAAGAAGCCTTGCTAGTAGAAGAGATACGCGCTGGCTAGACGGAGGAACACATTGGTGATTTCCCTCTAGACAACACCCCAGCCTATTGTCCGACCGCCCTCTTCTTCCCCTTCCTCTGCTGCGTACTCACCAATCGGACCCTCCTCTGTCTCTCCCCCTCACCGACCCGCCGCCTCTCTCCCTCCCTCACCCCACCGACCACCCCCTCCCTTTACTGCTCACCGACCACATGCTCCTCACCCTCTCACCCCATCGACCACCATCCCTCTCCTCTCCCCCTTCCCTCGGGTGACCCCACCACCTTCTCTTCCTCACTGTCACCGTCACCCCACCATCCAACGCCCCCCCTTGTTTGCTCACCCGACCCCACCCTCTTGCCCAACCCCCCTCGTCTTCCCCATCCTCTGCTGCATACTCACCAACCAACCCTCCTCTGTCTCTCCCCCTAACCGACCCCCCCCTCTCTCCCTCCCTCACCCCACCAACCAACCCCTCCCTTCACTCCTCACCGGACCACACGCTCCTCACCCTAGTCTCACCCCATGGACCACCATCCCTCTCCTCTCCCCCTTCCCTTGGGCGACCCCACCACCTTCTCTTCCTCACCGTCACCCCACCGTCTAGTGCCCCCCTTGTTTGCTCACATGGCCCCACCCTCTCGCCCGACCCCCCTCGTCTTCCCCTTCCTCTACTGCATACTCTCAACCGACCCTCCTTTGTCTCTCCCTCTCACCGACCCCCCCTCTCTCCCTAAACTTCAACCAGTCTATCTATCGAGCCAAGCTATACCCCTCCCCTTCTTCTTAGCGTTTATCCCAACCTTAAAAACAAACCAAAAAAAAACCCCGCCTTCCCAACTCTTTTCTCTCTCACCCTCTTGGTTATTTTTCATTTTTTTCTTTTATTTTATTCTTATTATTAATTATTTTTCTCTCATATTCATCGACCCTCTCTCTTCTTTTTCTATCACCAAACAACCACCACTATTTCACTCTTTCCTAGCCCACCCTTCTCCCGTGCTCTCATTTGCCTCCTGCACCCCACCCTTGCACCAGAGTCAATGTCTCCGCCCTAGCCTTCGTCATGGAGGAGCACCCAGCGACGAGCGGTAGGGCCCGCACCGAGGGTTTGACTTCATCCTTGGGAGTGTCTCTCTTCTTTGGCCCACCTCCAACGACAGTCTCTTCTTCTCGGATCCCCCTCGTGCCCACCTCTCTCGTGGGGCCGCCATCATCGACATCGCCAGCACGGCTCGCGCAGCTGCTTCAACCATTGCCACCGCCACCACCAAGCTGTCATTTCCACTGGTTGGCTGAGGTATCATTTCCTCGCCACCCTCTAGGTCCTCCATTATCTCTTGTTTTATCATCGCACGAGCTTGCCTTAGTAGGGTTGGCACTTTGACTCTTTAGATTTCACCTACATCGGAGGATTTATGTAAATCCTTCTTGGTGGACTTAGCCACCAAGTGCATCCCCACACTCACCACTACCTACATTGGTGAGGTTTTTCAGTTTTCCACCATTCCTCTTTGCCTCCCCCTTGTTTGATGCATTTCTCTCTTTGCACACCACTTGCCCCTTTTACTGGGCTGCACTCATCTCCACTGTTCTCCGCTCTGTCGTAGCCCGTCTCACATCTACACGCACACCAGCTTTATGCTTTGCTAGTTCATTATTCACACACATTGCACATTACTTTTACACTCACCCGATGGCCCATCCTAAGCGCCATCCCTCACCGGACCCTGGTTCCCCCTCACGACGACCTCCTCGCACCTGAGCCATCCATCCCACGGCCACCCTCGTCATCGTCATCGACACCTTGCCCACCATTGACATCCATCCCACGGCCACCCTTGTCATTGACATCCACTCCACCCCCATCCTCATCATCGACACCTTGCCCACCATCGACATCCATCCCACGGCCACCCTCGTCATCGACATCCACTCCACCCCCACCCTCATCATCAACACCTTGCCCACGATTGACATCCATCCCACGACCACCCTCGTCATTGACATCAACTCAACCCCCACCCTTGTCATTGACATCCACTCCACCCCCACCCTCATCCATGGACACCTTGCCCATCATCGACATCCCCCCACTACCACCTTCATCATCAATGGATCTATGATCAACTACTCCCTCGTCACCCTCACACCCCATTCTCCTTCCATGGATCATTGTTTCCCAGGGACTGGCATCACACCACATCTCCCTGGTTTTCCCTCCGTCATCATCACCACTATCCTCGCCACCCTCTGCTTCCGCACCATCCACAGCCCTCTGGGAATCTCTTTCGATGGAGGTTCCTCCCACACTCCACCCCTCAGTTTGCCCACCTCACTCATTTTTTTAGCGTCAACTTCCCTCGTCACACCACCTCATCTTCCACTTCACCTCGATCTCTTGTCAACACCGACATGAGCTACTTACTTCAACCACTACCACCCTCATCCTCCCCTCCGACACAGTCTTTCTCGACAACACCACCAGTTCCTCCAAGCTTCACCTCCACCATCTTCTCCACCACTCCCCGGGTTGAGCTCTTTCTGAGTTTCCCTCTCAGACAGTCCCGAGGACCACTCTGTTAAACTTGACGAGGCTTCCTGCGAAGTGCTATCTGGTGGCTGACACATTGATAAAAGCCTCTCGCGAGACGAATCACGACCATGGGACTCATTCATCAAAGAGTCCTTGGTGCTAACCAGCACTTGCGTCGGTCGATCTATCTAGCAGAGCGGACCACTCAGGAGGCTACAGCCCGGGTAGAGGATGAAGAGGAGGCCCTTCAACAGCTACGAGACCATGTCCTAGCAGAACCAAGAGCTTCAGGAGCTTTGCGAGAGGATCTATTTGAGCTGTACTTATCTCCCATGATTCCTTGATGAGGATGCCATGGCAGCCATTCGAGAGCAGAAGTGTACACTTTTGGTGGAGACCCAGCATCAACATGAGTCAGAGATGCAGGCCCTTTGGTTGGAGCATGAGAGAGAGCTCGCCACTTTGCAAGATGCACATGAGCGCGCTCTTACAGAATTCAGTCACAGCAACATGAGTTTGAGTTAGCTGATCTCTGCCCCAACAGGCTTCATCTCGTAGCGAGGATGACCTTGCGGAGTTCCAGCATCTCATTGAGCGACATCGTTCAGTTGGTCGTCCACACTCCAGATCCACCATGGGTCCACAAGGGTTTGGGACTGATGCCTCCTCCCATGCCACTCATGGCTGATTTGGTCTTTTGTCATTTTATTTATTTTCTTTTCTTTGTTTGCCTACGGGCATGTATTGGCCATGGCCAACTTTCATTCTGTATCTTGTATGCTTGGACTTTGTGCCGGAAGTTTTGCCTATATGAAGTAGCCAGTGATTATTATTGTTTAGATTGGTTTTTATGCTTTTGTTGAGGTAACCTTCTGCCGGATGCTTTGCCCAGGTGATGACAGTGGTAATACAGTTAGTGATCGCTTGCTGGATGATGAAGTGCCCAGGAGCTCTAAGAAATAGCTTACTGGATGAAGTGCCCAAGAGCTCCCTGTTCAATCATTTTTTTTCTACAGCTCGTTGGATAAAGTTGCCCAGGAGCCTAGTTGATTCATTTTTATTTATTTTGTATCTCTCCAGAAGGTTTGCGGGGAAGGATCATTGTACGAGGTATGCCTGGCAGCCTGCTTGCCGGATGTTTTTCCCGAAGGCTCACCTATGTTTTCTTGGCATTCACCAGGACGGTGGATTGAGTAGTAGTGGGTGACCTGTGGACGGGAAGCCAGTTCCTCCACACTCCACTGACCGCTTCGACTGCATTGTAGGTGCCCTCTAATGACTCTTACTGCTATCACCATTGGTGCCCTCCGACTACTCCGACTGCCATCATCGCCGGTGTGCTCCGACCACTTCGGCCGTCGGTGCCCTCCGACTGCTCTGACCACTCCAACCCCTAGTGCCCTCCGATGGCTCCGAGTGCCCTCCAATGACTCCAATCGCCGTCACCGCCGGTGCCCTCTGACCGCGAGTGCTGTTCGTCCCCTCTGACCGTTGGTCCCCTTCGACATCTCATACTTGCATGGCCAACTTCGATAGTACTCATGGAGGCAACACCCCTATCCCTTTCCCAAGCTAGGGAGAGATCCTCTTCAAGATCCTGAGCACCATCTTACTTTCCCCTCTCCCTTTCCCAAGGCAGGGAGAGATCCTCTTGAGCACCACCCGAGGAGGAGGACACCCAAGGAGGAGTTAAGGGGAGCACTCTTTCGACAACATACAGACAGTCTAGGACATACTCTCACAGAGGAGGACACTCTCTTGTGTATCACCAGCAGTTCTAGCACACTCCTTCTATTGGAGCGGAGTCTCCCTTGTATCACTCCTTTTTGGTATTGTGATGGTAGTGTTGTGCTCTGTTTGGTGTTTTGTCTATCTCTGTGTGTGATCAAGGTGAGTGAGGTGTGAGTGGTGTGTGTGGTGTGAGTGAGAGGCTTGTAGGCTTACTGCGGTACTAGGTGGTGGTCAGAGAGCATGGTAGACAGTGTAGAGGCTAGGTCTTGCATGTCTAGCCAATGAGGTCGACTCATCCTTGGCAGGTTTACTTTCCTGAGAGGATCCACGCTCTCTTCTCCCCCAATCATAGTGTTTGTGGTGGTTGTCTTTGAGTTCCCTAGCAAGGACTGACGGAGTCATCCACAGCCTCAAAAGGTGACATGCTAGTGCTCTCATGATGCGTGCTATTATGAGCAAACTAGGCAAGCGGCAACCACTCATCCCCACCACCTTGCGTATCATGGCAATAGTGCCTTGAGTAAGTTTCCACCCACTTGTTCACCCTCTCGGTTTGCCCGTCGATTTCAGGGTAATAGGTGATGCGAGGTGTCAAAATAGTCCCCATGATCTCAAACAATGTCTTCCAAAATGAATTCATAAACTTCACATCTCGGTCACTAATAATTTGTTGTGGCACTCCATGCAACTTGAACACATGATCCACAAATTGTTTTGCAACCATAGATGCTGTAAAGCTGGGAAGGAATAAAATGTGCCACTTTTGTCAAGCGGTCTACCACCACATATATGCTATCCCATCCCCTCGTATGAAGAAGCCCTGTGATGAAATCCATGGAAATGTGTGTCCATTTGCCATCGGGAATAGGAAAAGGCTGAAGAAAACCACCGTGCTTATGTGTGGGATATTTGTTTTGTTGACAAGGCAAGGAACTTGTCAAAAAAGTATACACATCTTTCCACATTCCCTTGCAATAAAAACTCTTTTACACTTTCTCAAAGGTCTTAAACAACCCCATGTGTCTCGACAATGGAGAAGAATGCATCTCTTCTAACACCCTCTTCTTGTAGCTTGAAGTAGGCACAAAATAGACTTTGTCTTTGTAGTAGATGAGTCCATTACGAAGTTCAAAATGTAGTAAATCATCATGGGATCCTTGCTGCAATTTTTGCCACGATGGTGCCACTTCCTTATCCAATAGGTACTCTTCTTGGATATCCAAAATCCAATCTTTATGTACCTCTGAAATTGCCATACATCTGCATGCCCATATGCGTGACAATGCATCCGCCACAACATTCTCTTTCCCTTTCATCATGTAAGAGATCTCAAAGTCATAATTTTTCAATGTAGCCACCCACCTTCTTTGCTTGGGAGAGAGTGTAGGTTGAGACAAGAAGTATTGAAGCACTCTATGATCACTATTTACAAAAGAAATGACTCTCATATAAGTAATGATGCCACTTATTTATTGCATGAAGTATTTCCAATATCTCTTGATCATAGACATGCATAACCATTTCCTCCTCATCAGGCTTTCGGCTCTCAAAAGCGATCACTCCATGTTCTTGGAACAAAACAGTCCCAATGCCTCTTCCAAATGCATCAGCTTGAACCACAAATGGCTTTGAGAAGTCTAGGCATACAAGTATAGGGACTCATGTGAGCATTTCCTTGAGCTCTTGAAAGCTCTTATCAGCTATAGCATCCCAAATGAAAGCCTCTTTCTTAAGCTTGTCGGCGGTGAGAGGTGCGGCAATATGAGCATACCTCTTAATGAACCTCCTATAGAATGATAACAAGCCCAAGAATCCCCTTAATTGAGTGGTATTTATTGGCGTGGGCCAATTCTTAACACACTCAACCTTCTTTGGGTCCACCATAATGCCTTCTTTGCTGGTCACTATGTGACCAAGATACTCAACCTTTTGTTCCATAAGTGTACATTCACTCTCCTTTGCAATAAGTTGTTGGCTCTTAAAGCATCCAAAATAGCCCTTGCATGCATCAAGTGCTCCCTCTCCCCTTTGCTATATATCAAGATATCATCAAAGAATACAAGCACCCATTTGTAGATGAAAGGTCCAAGCACCTTGTTCATTAGAGCTTGAAATATTTCCGGTGCATTGCATAACCCAAATGGCATAACCAAATAATGGTAGAGACCCCTCTTGGTCCAAAATTCCTTTTGTACTCATCACCTTCCTTGATTCTCAATTGGTAATAGCCCAATCTTAAATCAATCTTGGAGAACAAACATGCACCTTTCAACTCATCAAGCAAGTCATCAATTCATGGAATGAGAAATCTATTCTTAGTTGTAGATTTTTTCAAATCCCTATAATCCACGCACATACAAAAAGTGACATCCTTCTTCTTGACCAAGAGTACGGGTGATGCAAAAGGTGATTAGCTAGGAGTAACCCATCCCATATCCATAAGCTCTTACACTTGCTTTGCCACTGCATCCTTCTCCACTTTTGACAATCTATAAGGTGGCTTGTTGATGGGTTTGGTATGTGGTTCAAGCTTTATTCCATGATCCACCTCCCTTAGGTGGTAAGCACTTTGGCATCTAGAACACATCCTCATACTCCAACAATTCCTTCATACCTTTATGTATAACTTCACCCTTTTGTTCATTTCCTTCCTCTTTGCAAAGTTATAAACATATATACATCCCATCTTCTTTAGCTCCCTCTTGAGTTGTGTGGCATTGATCATCTTTATACTAGGCACATGAGTTCCGGTCAATGTAACCTCATGGTTTCCATGCATAAAACTCATATACCCTTGCTGTAAATTCAAATGAAACAACCCAAGAGTTGCTAACCAAACGCATCCCAAAACAATGTCTATGGGGCCCATATCTAATAAAATAAAATCAGCCTTGCAAGTATAATCATTGGTGAGAATCAACCTCACATTCTTGCATACTATTGTGCAATCCATCTTTGCCCCATTAGCCACTTGAATCTCATGCCACCACAGAGATAAAGCTATGGGTTGTAATTTGAGACTGCACATGGATTTGGTGTTGATAAAGCTGTGTGTACTTCCACTATCAATCAAAACATGTGCCACCCTTTCATTAATGCATGCCTTCAATCTTAATGTATTGGCTCCTTTGCAACTAGCATAGGCATCACTTGAGATATTGCATAGAGTAGTCATGTTGTCTTTGTCATGATAAGTACACGTAGGCATTGGTAACCCATCGTCATAGTCAACATTTTCCTTCTTTCAAAGGAAAATTCACCACCCTTCTCTACATCCTCAAGGTTATTGGCATCTTCATAGTACTCCCTATACTCATCCATATCCTCCTTAAGGTCCTCATGGTAAGGTTTGGTGAGAATCATGCTTAGGTCCATCTTCTTGGCCTTACAAACCTTCCAATGATCCTTGTTCCACTTATCACCACATTTGTAATATAAACCCTTTTCATTAAGATCATTAATATAATCTTCTCCCAAAACCTTGCTCTTGTTAGATGCTTTTGCATCAACTTGATTCCCATCACCATGTGGAGGTCGAGAAAAAGTGTTACCAAATCTGAAATTTCCTCTTCCACCTCTTCCATAGATAGTTGGAAATCTAGGAGGACCTGTGTGATAGGAAACTCCACTTAAAGATTTGCCCAAAGTTGAAGTACCAATATCAGCCCTAACTCTCATGTGAGAAAAGGAACTTCACTTGAAGATTAGCCAAAAGTTGAAGTGCCAATATTAGTCCTAAATCCATGCCTTGATCCACTAGCATGTGTATATTTTACCTCATAGACCTTTGCAAGAAGCATGGCTTCCTTGATGGTGTTGGGCCTTTCAACAACCACATCAACCCTGATGTTATTTTGCAGCCCTTTTATAAACTTTCTCAATTTGTAATCCTCACTCAAAACTTTCACATGAAGTAAAAACTTCATAAACTTGTGTACATAGTCCTTGACATTGCCCGTTTGAGTGAGATCATCCCATTTCTCCATCTTCCTTGATCTATTGAGGAGGACTGAAACAAAGGTTCTTCTCATTTCAAGCTTGAAATCACCCCAACTAGTGATCAAATAACCATGAGCATTCAAGTGCTGCCACCATGCATAGGCATAACCTTCTAGATGCAAAGTAGCAAACAAAACCTTGGCCCTATCACTATGAGGGCTAAGTTCAAAGTAAAGCTCCATCTTGTTAATCTATTCTCTAAATTCATCATTTGATGAACCCTCTCCTTTGAACTTGATGAAATTAATCTTATCCTTAACACTTTTGAACTCCTCATCATCATCATCTCTATGACGATCACGTGGTCTTGGATGAAAAGCACCCATATCATTGAATTGAGGTGGCCTAATGTGATGAGGGGTCCTGAACCATCGAAATGATGATTTACCTCTGAATTATTGATGAAATGGCCACCCAAGTCATTGGAATGACAATCTTGCAAACTTGGAGAAGAATTCCAATTGCCAAATGGAGGTGGTTCACCTAATGGAATACCTTTTCCTTTCTCTAAACTTCTCCCTTGCATTGGGGATAAACCATGACCCGATGAACTTACCATATTATCATTCCCTTGATGCATAGGTATATTTGGAGCATTATTTCCACTTGATTGCATAGGCATCCCATAACCACTTTGTTGCATCCCATAACCACCTTGTTGCATCAACATTCCAAATGTACTTGTTTCACCTTAGTACATCTTAGGAGGCCCTTGGCTTGATTCAAGTTTATGAGGACCAACTTGACGTAGTTGTGAAGCAATAGATCCAAGAGGTTGGGGTCCCAATGCTTGAGATCCCATTGGCTCATTGAGAACTTCCTTTCCCTTGCCCAAATCTTGCTCTTAAGCTAGTGAATCCTTCCTTCATCTCAACAAATCCATCATGTAAGGTGTCACTAACCATTTTGAAATTTTGATCCATAGCTTCAAATCTTTGATCCAAGCGATTAAAGAATTTTTCCTCACTTGCAACATCTTGAGATTTTTGACCAAGGCTCTCCATAAGCTTTAGCATTTGGCTCATAGTGTTATGTTGGTCAAGATACATCTTCTCCATCAACTGCATAATCCCTAGATTCTCCATGGACCCTTGAGATAAGTTTTACCCTTGATGCAAGTCAAAATTACTTGCACATGCTCTTGAACATCTTGCCTTGTTTCTATTCCCGGGCACCTTAGCCTGCCAACTTTGAGCTCCACGTGGTCGTGCCTTCGCCTCCTCAAGCTCCTCGATCACCTTTTCCTCCTCCAACTACTTCATTGCTCAAGGTCTTTTATTTTTGCTCAAGGTCATTTTATATATACAAAATGTATTATATAAACAAAGTGTATACAAGATAAAAGGAGAGTGTAGAATGATTCATTTTGTTTTAAATAAAAGATTTATTTATATATAATATATATATATATAGAGGACTACCTAAAGATTTGAAACAAAATGTATTATATACATCTATACAAGATAAACCACAAACCCACCTCCCTCCATGTGGGCAAAGGAGGTGGGGCTAGTTCTAAAT